>NW_022196904.1:186099699-186129868 GCF_008632895.1 Mastomys coucha
ATAACAGTGCGGAGGCAGATGTGAGGTCAAACCTCCGGAACCCAGCGCTCAGAGGGTCAGAATAAGTTGATCTGGACCCTCCCTGCACCCAGATAACAGTGTGGAGGCAGATGTGAGGTCAAACCTCCGGAACCCAGCACTCAGAGGGTCAGAATAAGCTGATCTGGACCCTCCCTGCACCCAGATAACAATGCGGAGGCAGATGTGAGGTCAAGCCTCTGGAACCCAGCGCTCAGAAGGTCAGAATAAGCTGATCTGGACCCTCCCTGCTGAGTCCATGTTCTGAAATACTGAACTCCAGCTTCATGTAAATGTCATGTCTCAAAAATGAGGTGGAAACAGCCATGCTAATGTGGACCAGGAAAGCCTCAGAAGGCTCAACTCAAAGCGACTAAGACAAGCAAATCGCAGAAGGAAAGCTTCCCTGGGGAAGAGCACCACAGCTGGTTATCCAATAGCAAGAGGTCAGACCTTAAAGCACACACGTAAGTAACACTTAAACTCATACTGAGCAGGTTTTTATATTCATGAATTTAGAAAATCCATATCTATCCATCATATACATATGTAAGAACAATTCATGAAAAAAGAGGCCATGAACTTTGTGAAAGCGTGCAAAGGAGGGGTATGTGGAAGTGGTTGGAGAGAGGAAAGGGAAGAAGGGATGTATATAATTACAATCTTAAAAATAATTTTACAAAATGTAAACCTAAGGTGGTGAGTGCCAGAGACAGATACAGATGGCACCTTCTATGCCCCACACACTCATGCACAGACACGTGTGCCCATACAGTCTGCACGTACTCACACACAGATGCATGTATTCATACATGTCTGCACACAATCACACACAGACACGTGTGCCCATACATAAGTCTGCATACACTCACACACAGATGCATGTATCCATACATGTCTGCACACACTCACACACAGACACGTGTGAGGATGCCTAAGTCTGCACACCTACATGTGCCATTCACAAAACCAAAGTCTTGAAACTGGCAGAATGCTGCCCTTTCATGAGGTAGTATGTGTACACTTGTCCAAAACACAGGAGGCAATTCTATGCAATTGTAAACACAGAAATTGAACTTATTGTGGATTCTAGGCTGCACTTTATAACCCCTACCTTTGTCCCCACTACTTTGTCCCTCTTCCCTGTCTTTCCAGTTAGCCTGCCTTAGTGCTCAATGACACCACTCCAGCAAAGCAACTGACACCAGACCTACTTTCTAAATGAGATGCTACTATTAAAAATAAGCCAATGGCCTCATTCTAGAGCACTTGGGAGGAGACTGATACTTGACATACACTTTAAGCATGGTACACACTGACTAGCTACTACCACTCTTGTAGAATACTCGCACCTGCCCCCTGAAAGCCTCTGAGTACATAGTACCCAGGTACATAGCCAGCCCTGAGGGCAAAAGCTGAGCTCTTCAGGTGTGACTTAATTCAGCAGTGTACTGCCAAACCTGTCCTCATACCAGCTATGAAGGAGGCTCTTGAAGGACTACATCCCATGACAAATTCAGCACTCCAAAAACGCCTCATTATCCCATATGTCTGCCTTGCAGTGCCCCGTGCTGTTTCTCGGAAACACAGAGGACCATGGGTGCTGTTTTGTTTGAAATACAAATGCATTGTCTAGATTGTGTGTTTGGCTTTCTGGAACCTCAAGTCCTAACACCGTCCTGTTTCCCCTCCCAGTCATCAGCTTGACCTTCTGTGGAGTGGAGACACTCTCACCCTGCCCTTCTGTGGAGTGGAGACACTCTCTGTTTTCAGTGTACCCTTCCAGGCAGACTCGGTATCTATTTGAATTTGCTTGTGGAAATCAAAAATTATTATAAATAGGTCAGCCCAACAATTTTCAAATATTTCCCTAACTTTTGATAATTAAAAAGTATAACATAGCTTTAAGGCATCAAAATCATTTAGTACTCTGGTTCTAAATAATATGTGTCATATGTTCTCCAAATCAAGAATCTCACAAAATCAATTTAGCACATTTGGTGACAGTGTTGTATGTGAGAGGCACAAGTCCTCAAAGATGGCCTTAGATTTGTCATATCCACATACATAATCTAGGCCATGACATGATGCAAATGGAAATGCTCAAAGATTAGAAGCCATTTGCTCTGTCCTCAGATAGTTACAAGGACACTACAAGATCCCTAGTGTTGTGTCTTACAGAAGACATGTGACTAGTAACTTTAATGAACTGGATTATCCTTTACAGGACTCCATGTAAAATGACAGGCACCTTGCTCTCTTACTGGCACGCCTTTAATCCCAGCACTTGGGAGGCAGAGGCAGGTGGATTTCTGAGTTCGAGGCCAGCCTGGTCTACAGAGTGAATTCCAGGACAGCCAGGGCTACACAGAGAAACCCTGTCTCGAAAAACCAAAAATACCAACCAAACAAATAAAATAAACAAAACAAAACAAAGGTTTCTTGAAAACGTGTTAACTCTGCATTCTTGCCCATTGATAGCTACTGTCACAACATTGTATCTTTTTGAATTTTGATTTCTTTTATTCTCCTTAATTTATCGTTGACAGTTTTATTGAGATGCTACTTATAACTCTTAGAAATCTGCCTGCTAAAGAAGTGTAGTTTCCTCTTTTAGGGCATGTGCAGCTGCTTGATCATCCTCGTACTGATTATTAGGATATTTTCATAGCTCTGACCTTGTACATCTGAGCAGTTCCTTTCCCTCATTTCTGGAGTGCTTCCCCTTGCAGCCCTGTGAGCAGACTACTTTCTATCTACATAGACTTCTCTGTTCTGAAACTTTTACATAAACCGGTTCATACATGTGCTCTTTTAGGACTGGTCTTGTTCACTGAACAGGAAATTTTCAAGTTTGCCCAGTTTTTTATGGTTTGGATTAATGTGAATATTTTATTATAAATACATTAAATGTAGAAATTTTAGTGTAGACTGTGATTTTTATTTCTCTGGAATAGAATTGTTAATTCAACAAAGGCTTTCGAAAATGGCTATATTATTTTAAATTCCCACTCTATCAATATACCCCAATTAAAACTTGCCATGTCCCATTCGGGCGGCTCTTAACTCCAGCTGGCCACTCCTCATGGCCGTATTTTTATGACTCCCCTAACCTATGGATCTTCTCTTCTTCTTCTACTCTCTCTCCTCCTCGTCGTTCTCTTCAGACCCCATGCCCGGAGCCTGAGCTCCACCAACCTCAATTCTGCCCAGCTAGTGAGATTCAAACATCCTCACTTAAAACTTTCCTCCTTCTAGATTCTTTGGGTCTATGGTCTGGAGCACGGGTATGCCCTACTTTATGGCTAATGCCCACTCATAACTGAATGCATGCCATGCACATTCTTTTGTGTCCAGGTTGCCTCACTAAGGATGACATTTTCTAGTTCCATCCATTTCCCTGCAAAATTCATGATGTCCTTCCTTTAATAGCTGAATAGTATTCCATTGTGTAAATCCACCACAACCAACTAAAGAGCATAACACAGACTGGACCTAGGCTCCCTGCACATATGTAGCAGATGTGCAGCTCAGTCTTCATGTGGGTCCCCCAACCACTGGAGCAAGGGCTATCCCTAAAGCCTGTCTGTGTAATTCATTCCCCCAACTGGGCTGCCTTGTCTGGCTTCTATAGGAGAGGTTGCGCCTAGCCCTGCAGAGAATGAATATGCCACATTTGAGGATATCAAGGGGGTCGCCATCCTGTCAGAGGAGAAGGGAAGGAGGGATGAGGGGAAGGACTGTGTGAGGAAACGGGAGGGGAAGGCAGAAATCAGAATAAATAAATAAATAAATAAATACATAAATAAACAATAGGAGAAATAGAATTTAGGGGAGACGCTTGAGCAGGGGAGGCTGACAGTTGTTTATTCCTGGCACTGACTGGACTTTCAGTTTTAGACTCTGAGCTTTAAGAAGCCCATCTCCAACTGGTTCACTGTGCTTTCGTTCATCTGATTGATGCTCTCTAGCAGGCTGCCATTGGCTAATGTATTCCTAAGTGAATGGGTGAGAAGGATGCTCTGTGGAATCCGAAGCCAAGTTAAGGACTAGCAGAATGCTTTAAGCACTGTGGAAATGCCATTTGGAGAACCTCAAAAGCGTCTGTACACTACCATGGAATGTGCAGTAATGAGTAAAGTCAATCCTTGATACAAGACAGCCGTCTCTGTGTTCATGCACTTTGAATGACACATCAGTTTCTTCCATGTCTTAAAGACAGAAAATTAATCTGTCTAAATGAGCACAAAAATTAGGAGTAAGAGAAGCTCGTATTGGGTGTGTAGAAAGTAAAAACACTTGAAAGGAGATGGGTATTTTGTATTGGATGATGGATGCAAGCATTCTAAAGCGAAGGTTAGATAGACTCTTTATAAATAAGACTGGAAATCCTTTGTTAGCTAGACAAGGATCTTCACAAACTGTGGCCCACAGACTGCTATGGCTTTCTAGGTTTCAACATAGACAAGAAGGCTGAGAAACAGCAGATGCAATTGCAAGCAAAGTTTTCCCATAGTTGAAGGTTGTCTCATAAAATAACTAGATTTATTTTTGAATCATTCAGAAGACAGATTAGAAATAGATGACTAAGATGAACAGACTGGAATCTGGTCAATGTAGAAAAACAGCAAGTATACAGATCTGCTCAAAATTTTTACAAAAGGAATTTGAACAACATGATAGCAGGAGCAACATTGCTGCAGCAACTAGAGGCTCACTGCTGGAGCACTGCTGGAGCACGGTACAGTGGGGAGTTCCTCCATGCATTTCAGACCCCAACAAACTTGGCATAAGGTTCCTTCCTATTCTGACACTGTAGGATTCCAGAAAGCACTGACTTGGTGATTCTACCCAGACTTGAGTCCGAGGCTCAGTTCTACTAACTTGCTATGCTACCTTGGATAAATTATATTGTTTATTGACTATTGTACTCTTATCTGTAAAAACAACATTAGCTCAAATGCATAATAACTGTTTAATCTCTGTTTTGCCTAAAAATATGAGATTGAAATGAAGTCATGGAGAGACCAGAACACTGTGTAGCTGTGTCCAGTTGGCATAGATGAAGGCTTCCTAAAGTACAAATCATGGTTGTAGTCTAGCCTCTACGCAAACGCTTCAGGAGAGCCAATGGAGAATGAGCCTCAATTCTGTTGTTCAGTGAGGTCAGGATACAATCATGGGAATATTTAGGCTATGGACCAGAGTAAAGAGGCAAGTGTTTTCAGGAGTGGCTTGATTGAGCAACCAGTTTTATTGGAGTCAATCTCAGGTCTCTGAGATACTGGTGGGATGCCTGTTTTTCTACCTCACAACAGAAAGGCACATTGTACCTACCAATCTTGCCTTTCTCCACACTAGAAACATTGATCCCAAGCTAGTGGATGGTTACTGACTTGGAAATCAATCCGTTTGCAAGACAGGTAGTTTATGGTGTATTTTCAATAGAATTGAAAGGGAACCAAATCTCACCTGGCAATAAGCAAATCATTAAGAATGATTTATATGATAAATCACTGACCTGATTTTCTGCACATAGAATCTGGTGGTATTTTCTAACAGATGTTGATTATAGTCTGTTAGTAGTTAGCGTTTAAAGAAAATGAACAGAAGTAGAAATGAGGTTAAATTCTGAAGTGGTATTCATTGAAAAATTTGTAGTTTAACTGGCACAATATAAATACATTTACAACACATTTAAATTTTTTTAGTTACTTTAAATTGTATTTTAAATATATTTCTTGTTTTGACTAATATATAAGGCAATGATTTAGTGAAAATAACCAAAAAGCTAATGTTTAAAAGAAAATTCTTTAGACAGTGAGAAGTTGTGCATATCATTTTGATACAGAGAAATATAATGAGGCTTTCCAGAAAATAATCTCATATATAAAATTAATTATAGCAGGATAAAGTTCGATGTAAGAAAGAACAAGAAATTATGTTCAAAAATAAAAACAACTGGTAAGACATTTCCAACTGTTGAAGAATTGAGTGGTTATTTGAGTGTGTGTGTGTGTGTGTGTGTGTGTGTGTGTGTGTGTGTGTGCACGCGCACACGCATGTGTGTGTGTTTATTTACAATGAGTATAATGGCTATCAAATTCCTATATTAGTTTGATTCTTCTATACATACTGAAACCTTAGTAGTATGTATAATGTTACAGTTTTTCATAATAATTTAGTGAGTGAGAAGGCTTACTTGCTCTCCTCAATATATAATATGCGAACACTGAGAGTAGACATCTATCAATTGCTCCAGATGAGCCTCTCAATATATCCTGGATTGACTGATCAATTTATTTAAGTACCAGAGAGAGATGATTTCTTTAATTCAACAAATAATCAGAATACTCAGTGGATGAAGCCAGAAAAAAATGTCAGTAGGCTAAGGAAGGAGGTCTTGTCTTCATTCTGTACTGAAGCATGACAGGAGATGGGCCACCCCGTCTCTAAAACAGCACATTGGGTTGTGCAGTGCAAGAAAGCTTTAAACCAAAGACCTGACAGTGAGCCCAAGTATGGGAGGATATGGGTCAGGTACTCAGCCGGCTCTGCCAGGTTTTCTTCAGGGAGTTAGGTAGGGATAGGCACATGGATTTTTTTTTAATTACTCCATTTTTTATTGGATATTTTTGTTATTTACATTTCAAATGTTACCCCCTTTCCTGGTTTCCCTCCTGGAAACCCCCTACCCCACTACCCCTCCCCCTGCTTCTATGAAGGTGTTTCCCCACCCATACACTTACTCCTGTCATCTCCCCACCCATGAATTCCCCTACACTGGGGCATCAAGCATTCACACGACCAAGGGCTTCTTTTCCCATTGATGTCCAACAAGGCCATCTTCTGCTATATATGCGGCTAGAGCCATGGGTCCCTCCATGTGTATTCCTTGATTGGTGGATTAGTCCCTGGGAGCTCTGGGGGATCTGGTTGGTTGATATTGTAGTTCTTCCTATGGGGTTGGAAACCCCTTCAGTTCCTTCAGTACTTTCTCTAACTCCTCCATTGAGGACCCCATGCTCAGTACAGTAGTTGGGTGCAAGCATCTGCCTCTGTATTTGTAAGGCTCTGGCAGACCCTCTCAGGAAACAGCCATATCAGGCACCTGTCAGCAAGCACTGCTTGTCATCCACCATAGTGTCTGCATTTGGTGACTGTATGTGGGATGCATCCCCAGGTGGTGTGGCCGCTGGATGCCCTTTCCTTCAGTCTCTGTTCCACACTTTGTCTCTGTATTTACTCCCGAGAGTGTTTTGTTCCCCCTTCTAAGAAGGACCGAAGCACCCACACTTTGGTCTTCCTTCTTTTTGAGCTTCATCTGGTCTGTGAATTGAATCTTGGGTATGCCAACCTTTTGGGCTAATATCCACTTATCAATGAGTGCATACTATGTGTGTGCTTTTGTGATTGGGTTACCTCAGTCAGGATGATATGTTCTAGTTCCATTCATTTCCCTAAGAATTTCATGAAGTCATTGTTTTTAATAGCTGAGTAGTACTCCATTGTGTAGATGTACCACATTTTCTGTATCCACTCCTCTGTTGAAGACATCTGGTTTCTTTCTAGCTTCTGGCCATTATAAATAAGGCTGCTATGAAGCTATAGTGAAGCATGTGTCCTTATTACATGTTGGAGCATCTTCTGGGTATATACCCAGGAGTGGAATAGTTGGGTCAACAGGTAATACTATGTCCAATTTTCTGAGGAACCACCAAACTAATTTCCAGAGTGGTTGTACCAGCTTGCAATCCCACCAACAATGGAGGAGTGTTCCTTTCTCCACATCCTCATGAGCATCTGCTGTCACCTGAGTTTTTGATCTTAGCCATTCTGACAGGTATAAGATGGAATCTCAGGGTTGTTTTGACTTGCATTTCCCTGATGACTAAGGATGTTGAACATTTCTTTAGGTGTTTTTTAGCCATTCGGTATTCCTCAGCTGAGAATTCTTTGTTTAGCTCAGTACACCATTTTTAATAGGGTTATTTGATTCTCTGGTGTCTAACTTCTTGATTTCTTTGAAATGAGCCTTACTGAACAGATTGTAGGTTCAAAACGTTGGAATGAGAAACCTTCTTGAGTTTTTTCTTTCTTTTCTCATTCCTCTCTCTAAAAGAACATGAGATTGTGGATGAGGAACAATGATTTCTTGGTTTAGCTTTCCCACTTCTTTGGATTGGAAGAAAGAACCCCATTTGCTCCTTTCTGTCCACGACTTTTGGAATAGAGTCACATGGGAAGAGGGCTAGCTTGTGAAGTGTGGTTTGTGATCCATCAAAAATTGATTCTAGAAGTGCAGTACTGTTAGCTTGTGTAGATGCATATTTAGACCCCATCCTCCAACATAACTTTATTTATGGTATATGCCTGTCCTGTCTCTTAATCACACAGAGAAAATGGCGGAGTATCTTTAAACTTCCAAATAAAAACTAATCTAGGGAATTAAATAAGTGGTAAATATGGGTAGAGAGGGGACACACACACACACACACACACACACACACACAATTGAGATTAGAATATTTGAATAGGGAGATAAAAGAACATTTTGAAATTCCAAGTGTGTTAGTCAGGGTTCTCTAGAGGAACAAAACTGATAGAATGATTAGGTATAAAGGGATTTTTTTATAGTGGCTCACAGGCTGTGATTGAGCTAGTCCAACAGAGGCTATCTATAGTGAAAAGTTCAAGCATCCAATAGTTCTTCAGTCCATGAGACTGGATGTCTCAGCTAGTCTTCAGTATACCCCGCAATCCCGAAACAGTAGGCTCCAATGCTGGTGAATAAAGAACTTGTCAGTGAAAATAAGGGCAAGCAGGCAAAGAGCAAAAGCATCCTGCTCGCATATCTTATATAGACTGCCACCAGAAAGTATAGCACAGATTAAAGGTGGATCTTCCTACCTCAAATGATTTAATTAAGAAAAATGTCTCACAGAAATACCCAGCAGTTTGGATATTAGTTAACTCTAGATATAGTCAAGTTGAGAAACAAGAACAGCCATCAGACCAAGTGAAAGTCTTGTACCATTGCTTATCTAAATGTGCCATTGTGTAGGGCACCATGTAATACATGTTTCCAAACCTGACCTGACCTATCTGGAGTCTTCACCTGTCAATGGGAAAAGCATGATTGACATCACAGCGTTGCTATAACAGCATGGAGGTTCTTCTCTTTCGGATGTCTATTGCACATAGATAGGTGTATGACAGACAGATGACAGGTAATCAGACATGGATATTTGGGTAGACAGTTTTAACATGATAAAACACATGCATGAACAATCTAGTCCAATAGCAAATAGTTTTTTAGTTCACTGCCAATTGTTTCCAATTTAAGTAGGCTTATGCCTCTGTTGCAATAAATGTGATTTTATGTAACTTTCGTGACCATGGATAGAAATGTTCAGTGGTTGGGCTGAAAGGCATTCCTGTCATGAGTGTAATATAGCTTTCACAGCCAAAGCACATTCCACGATGATAAACTCTTAAATTAACCCTGTTGGATTCTTATTGTGTTAGGGCAGAAATTATAAACTGAAAAAAACAACAACAACAACAACAACAACAACAACATGATTCTTAGTGTGAAGGACCTGAAATGCTACCTATGCATCTTTTTCATTCATTCATTCATTCATTCATTCATTCATTCAAAAAGCATTTAGTAATTGCCTACAGTGTACTGGTGCCAAGCTGCACTAATATAAAAGTATGATTTATTTCCATGTGCTTCCTGATCTGCAGCTCCTTTGTGATGTGACTTCAAAGCTTATTACATCTAAAAAGTATTTGGGCTTTAATTTGGGTTTCATCGTGTCACTTGATTTTCTTAACCTGACTGGCTGATGAGAATATGAGGGAGATGGACACCACCGGGGGCCTTGAAAACCATTGTTAACCTTCCTTGTTGTGCACAGGAGCCTTGCAACCTCTTGGGTTTAAGCTATACCACCAAATGAAAACTGGCACATGAGCACACAGTTACCCCCAGTGCCCTTGCAGAAGTGGATAAGAATAGAACCAACGAGTATTCACTAACTACAAATGCAAGAGTTAACTCGGGTGATACCACACTGAGCAGAGATAATTGTCCCAGCAGAGACTCTCTAAACATGGTGACCCACAGAACCCTGGGCAAGTAAATAAGAGGTTTGTTGGCTTCAGCCTCAAAGATTCAGAGGTTGTCTGTGACACAGAAGAAGCTGACTCCGTACTGAGTGCTGGACAGCAAGCAATGCAGAAAACCTCCATGTTGAGACATCATTGTTATTTTACAGGAGGGGTGAGCTACCAGTGATAAAAAATTGAAGATGTGCCAGAAATAGGAAGAATGAACACTGCAAGAAAGGTAAGATGATAGCAAGCATCTGCAGAACTCTCTAAGGTGGGGAAATCAAGGAAGCCTGTCTGAAAAGTCTTAATGGCACAGCTGAGCTAGACAAAGTTAGGGACAGGATTCCTTGAGGTTGTATCTTTGAGTCATGGTATTAAATAGGATCCCAATTCTGAACACATTGGGGTTGCTTGTAGGGGAGGGCCAATGATTTCCTTTTAGATTTCAAATTTCCTGGTCTGAGAGAGAACATATGGCCCCTTGTTCAGCTAGGACAAAGGACTAGAAAGACAAGGCAAGCTTGCAGGAGGAATTCCTTACAGAATTGATCAGAGTTGGAGGAATTCCTTACAGAATTGATCAGAGTTGGAGGAATTCCTTACAGAATTGATCAGAGTTGGCACATTTGGTTGCTGGCACCTGGGGAATTTTCCAACTGACACATTAGAGTTGGCTGGAGAATAAACTGCAGGTGAGGCTGACAGAGTCAGGAAAATGCCCTGTAAAGAAAGCAAGATAGATGAGGTTTGAGATTTGAGAGCTATGGTTCCTAATAGGTTTTATTCAAAATATTTGGTTTAATAATCAGTTCCTAGACCTACATCACAAAGGATTTCAGTCAATTGTTTCTTTAGTCTCTATAATTTCTTTCCTTAGTTCTTAGGTTACCATATAAAGCCTGTGACCATAGACTTATGGGTAATATTTTAAAATGAGGAGTATGGGATATCCTATCAATTCTACAGTAGAGGAATGTAGGATGGCCTACCAGATAGCTCTACAGTTGATGAATGTTGGATGGTCTACCAGATATTTCTACTGTTGATTAATGTTGGATGGTCTACCAGATAGCTCTACAGCTGATGAATGTTGGTTGGTCTATCAAATAGTTCTACAATTGAGGATTACAAGAAAGTCTATCAGTTGTAGAGTTGACAAGTGTGGGAAGATCTATCTGATAGTTTTATAGTTGAATATTGGGGGAATTACCTATAAATTCTTCACTTGAGGAGTGTGGAATAGCCTATCAGATAGTTCTGTGTTAAGAACAAAGAATAATTGTACTCTGAATAAGCAGAATAATATTTATCATGAGCTGGAAAGATGCTCAGTGGTTAGGAGTGCTTGCCTTGCCACTATTTGAGAGAACACAAGTTCATTTCCCAGCACTCACATCAGGTAGCTCACAATGCCTGTAGCTCTCATCTCTAGAGAAGCCAATGCTTCCTTCTCACTTCCATAAGTACCAACACTGACACCATATATTCACATAAACACACATATATAATAACAAAAATGCATCTTTATAAAGTATATAATGATAAAAATGCATCTTTAAAAGTAAAAGATAAGCAACTGGTGTGCTCTTTCCTGGGGAAGACTATTTCTTCCCCTCTCAGAAAGTTTTAATTACCTCTAGATCTTTATAGAGGGTTGAGGTTTCATGAGCTTTTGATCATCTATAGTTTTTACTCATGCAAGTAACGTTATACAGATTGACCAGGTTATATTTCTGTAGTTAGAAATATACATAGACATATATACACATGCATATACATACATGTAATAATAATTAAAGAAAAAGAGGCCATTAATTTGAAATAGAACAAGAGGTGGGGTATATGGAAGGGTTTAAAGTAAATGAAAAAATAAGAAATTATGTGTGAGATAGTTATGGAAAATAACAGAAAAACAACTTCAGAAACAAAACAACATCATGTATAATTACACTATATGCAATGAAAACTTTAGTAGATTCAACTGTTGGGGTCTTTAAGATCTTTGCTGAAGAATAGAACTAGACTAAAATAAAATTTGTCATTATAAGAAGAATGAAGGAAAAAAACAGGGATAGAGGGACAGGGAGAGAGGGTAGAGAAGGAGAAGGAGAAGAAAAATAAGAACAAGAACAAGAAGAACAAGAACAAGAATTGAGAAGGTGAGAGAATACAGCAACTAAACAAAAATCAAAATATTATGGATATACTACAATTATATAGTGAACAAACAAAATGAAGAAATCCACCTTCAAGCAAATGATAAAAATGTATTAAAGACAAACTGCAGCACTATCCTGGGCAACACAGGGATGTTCTGAGGGAATGGCTGTTTTCCAACTCTGCTGTTGTCTTTGATTTTGATTCCTATTAATTTACAAATGTCCAGTAGGCTGTTCTAGAGAACAACAGAGCACTCTTTTACTATTTGTTGCTAGAAGTACCTTCTCTTAAAGTTAATTTGAGTTAAATTTGCAGAAGTTAACTTTTGAGTTATCTTTTCAGAAGTTAATATTTCATTTGGCATTGAGGTACGCTCTTATTGTCTTAGTCATTAGGTGGGAAGCACTGCTGGATTCCATTTATTTTTTCAAAACAAGCCATTGTTGTCAATGTGAGAATACACACACAAATGAGGTACATAGTCTAATCTTACTGAGAAATTTTCTAAAACTGCCCTAGAGCTTGGGCTAAGATATGCTGTCAGATGGAATTTGTACAAGGAAAGGTAAGCTGTGCTTCCTCCTACAGTTACTTTTGAAGGACTTGATGAAGGACACAGGGACTCTGCAGAAAGGAAAGAACCCGTTAGAGGTCGGCAGCAGCCCAGAGGGGAAGCCAATACCACATGCCAGCTACTTGCCAGGAGTGTGACCTTGTTCCAGGAGACCCCTAGCATCTTCAGGAGCAGCTGCTTTACAATACAAGGTCTTAGGAAGAAAACTACTGAAGAGCACACACTGAAGAAGAGACAGGCTTCTCTGAGAGTGCTGCTACATGTGGTCACATGATGTTTTTTCTTGTCATGATACTGTCCTACATTAGGACAGTGGTCACATGGTGATTTCCCATGCAAAAACATTATTCCACACTGGTCACTTGCTTGTCCAGACTATTTACTGACTGTATTTGCTTTTAGCAATAAAACTACCATCACCAGATCAACTTACAAATGCACTAACAACCCCCCCCCCCTTTGTCTATCCACTAAGCTTTATTTGTTTTCAAAAATAAAGGAGATGGCTGACCTAGGAGGAGGGTTAGCTATTAGAGAGTCCTAAGAAGGGGCTGGGCTGGAAAGTTCTGAAGGAATGAGGGACAAGCTCCCCACAAAGGTGGAAGATTCTGTCTGGAGAAATGTACTAGGTATTTACCTCAAAAAGAACCATTTTCTCACCTGCAGAACAGGAATGCCAATGCCTCCATCCATGTGATTTTGTGATGTAAAGATTAGAAAGATGATGGATGTACAGAAGTCTCAGCACTCAGTGGACCATGATTTCCAACTTACCACTTTCACACGGAAGTTCATGGAGGCTGTCTGGTTTTTACAGGCTGGTATGACTAGTAAGACGTTATGCCCAGCTGGAACCAAATTCTATTGTGTGAGTTCATTGCCCTTTCTCCTAAGCCTCATCCCTTCTATCCAGCTGAAAACAAAAAGTCACACACCTTCAATGTGCTTCTTCTCGTTTGTGGCTGTATATGGAAATGGGGTCATGTGACTGGACATGGAAATGGGGTCATGTGACTGGACATGGAAATGGGGTCATTTGACTGGATGTGGAAATGGGGTCATATGAAGTACAAAAGTTCTCAGGGAGATGATCCATCCAAAGGTTCCCTAGTTAGAGCAAGTGAGAGGTAGATGAGTGCAGTGGAGCCAACACAAGTTGAAGGGTTTAACTCTGTAGGCTCAGAGTATCTACTAGTTAGCTATGAAAGAACATCTATGCTTCCTCCATCACTATTGCCTCAAAATCTTATGTTTCACTCACTACTACCTGTGTGTGCTTGTGTGTAGAACTATCTGCTAGAGCATAGTTAACCGCCAGGAGCCATATTCCCTGTAAAACACTAATGCCCTCTCCACAAACAGCTATCAGGAACCAATAGTTCATAATCTGGGGTGGAAAGTCATGGGTACCTATACAATAAATGCTATGATTTGGGGAAAGATTGGCTTGTGACAGTCACAGCTACTGAGAGTTCAGTGTCCAGTGCTGGTACTGTGTCCAAAATAATGCTTTCTGCATACATCCCCTACCTCTGGCTCTTCCTGTCATTTCTTCTGTTATGATTCCTGACCCATGGAGAGAGGAGCTGTCCCATTTGCAGCTGGGCATCCCAGCTCTGATTTCTGCACAATGGCCAGTTGTGGGCTACGTACCATCTACAATAAACTGAAGCTTCTTTGATGAGGGCTGAAAGATGAATTGATTTGGTTTTTATAAAATCATGAACTTATTTCTTTGTCTGTTTAGTAGAATAAGAGTATCATGTTCTCCTCAAGGATGTAGAACCACACTAGTCAGTTTATTTCACTTAACTGTACCAGATGTGGGTTTTATTTTTTGGAGCGGGCTTTACATTTAACCAGAAAGCAATTAATTATCCCCATGATATTATTTCCACCATTATAGCAGTGAATGAGATTTATTTTGCCATTATAGTCACTATTATAGCTAATGGATTCACAAATGAACAAGAATTTCATTATTTTCCTTCCCAGTATTGTACACAGCATCATTCAAAACCATGAAAGCCAGTCAGTAGGGATGAAGCTTCCAGATTGGTAGTAGCTTGACTTTACATGTGATTCAGGGTATGTGATGTCTTTGGCAATGGGTTTACTATCAAGTTCTAGAGAGTAACTGAAAGTAAGGAATGGCAGTAGTCTCTCAGAGTGTCTACTGACCCACTCATAGAGAGCTCACCCATAGCTGGCACTGGACTCCACGTCTGACTGCCTATGGTGTTCACCTGTTAGGAGGTAGCTCCATTTAAGCTCATCTGTATAGGTTTATACTTCAGGGAGCTTCTACAATAGTAGGCTTCCATATGTATTTTCAAAGGTCTTTAAAATTGGCTACCTGCCCCCCCCATACCTTCTTCTATACTCTGCCTTCTATGGGTAAACTAACTTAAACACACATATCCAAAGCAAAAGCTAGCATCCATATATGAAAGAAAATATGTGGAATTTGTCTTCCTGGGTGTGGATTAACTGATGCAGAATGATTATGCTTTGACTTACATGCACAGAAAAAGATGTTGTGGTAATATAGGCACTATGGTCAACAGTTGATAAATGAGGTCATAACAGCACTAAAAAGTGTCTATAGAGCAAAGATGGTGTTATTCAAGTGAATGTGCAGCCTACAGTATGGGAATGAACTTTGCTGGATATCCATCTAACAAAGGTTGGTGTCTGACATTTGTACAGACAAACATATTGTAACTTAGTGGCATATACACATACATACTCTTATACAAACATACAGACATACTAGCATACAAAACACACATGTACATCTCCACATAAACAAATTTACACACAATGCACACCTATATATTATACTTGCCTTTATGTGAATGTACACAAACATTCATACAGACACAGCTCTACATGCAGACACCCACAGTTACACACATGTGTACAGACACACATATATCCACACAATTTTGTGTAAACATACATAATGTATTCATGTACATGTGTACACTCATGCCTCCTTACATATATACACACATATATATATGACATATTTATTTGTGTATATATATATGTATACATACACTGATTTTAATGCATTAACACTCTCACAAAGCATGCCCACACACATACACACATACCTGAGATGAGCACAGGCTGAGAATTGTGGAATCCCAGCTGAGAGTCAGAGTGTGACACAAAACCAAGTATAGAGCATGCTCTGTGTGCACTCCAGCTCCCACCAACTGCTTCTTGTAGCAAAGTTCTCAGAAATCTGTATTATACTTGCTGAATTTATTCTGGGCTCTCCCAGACCTTCATTCCACTCTAGCTTGGCACATATCTCCACTACTTTAGTACCTGTTTTATTTGATCACTTAACAGTATCCTTCACGGCTGGCTTCTTCCTTCTCATCGGCTTTTCGTCTTGTTTTCTGTGGCACTGTGGTCTCTTGAGCTACCTGGGACTTTCCTACTTTCTTGTTCTCTCCTTTGCAAATGTCTCTATCTTTGGCATTGTTACATAATTAAACTCTGTCCTTTAGAGTCCGTTCCTTAAGATTAGATCCCGGACTCTCATCCTTCACTTCCCATTCTCTCCCTGATAATCTTGTTTGTGGTCTTAATTATCATCTATGTCCACAGACTCTCAAGATATGTTTCCAATCCAGCCTTCTCATCTAAACATAATACATACATATAGACACACATACATACATGCATACTTACATACATATGAGACATCCTCATTTCAAACTCAAAAGTGCTTAAGGTTTGAAATGACTTTCATGACCAAACCCGCTATTCCTTGTGACATGGTGTGGAACTGAGCCAGCTGTGCAAACAGAAATAGAAACTGGTCCCTATCTCTCTCATCACTCCATCATCAATCACCATTGAACTTATCTCCTAATACCTGTCTAATTAATTTCTTTGTCTCTATCTCTGCTATCAATAATCTAGTGCTATCCTTTTTGCTTAAACAATTCTAACAGCTGCTGCATGATTTTTTTTTTATGATTTTTCCTGTTCTTTGTCTTAACCTGCTCTTCACACAATGGGTAGAATATTATATTTTGAATTATAATCTGATGACATGCGATCAGCCTTTCTCCCTCAACTTAACAACTGCCTGTGCTCATAGGGCAAAATCTTGTGGATCCTCTAGAAGATTCTACATAATTGTGTACAAGTTTGTAGCTTCATATGTTGCCTATTTGTGATCACTGCATCTTGTTACCCATCCTATCCTATGCTTTTCCCTTTGTGAGAAAATGTCATCCAATCTCACCCAACCTTCAATCCAATTCTTTACACTTTACAAAATAAGGTGCCAAGAGCCTTCACAGCCTCAGCACACACACTGTGTTCAGAACACGCATGTATTTTAGTGACATATGTTTTCGTTAGTTATTAACTCTATCTCCCTCCCCCATGGATCTGACAGTACATTTATTCTAACTGGTGTGTTATCCTTGGTCTTTGGCCCAGGAATCAGCACATGATAGAGATTTAATTGATACTATTGGATGAAAGTAATACAAGAGAGCAGGACAGGAAGCCCTGCAAGAAGAATTGAGTGAGCAGCTTGGTGTGCTGGTGGAGTTCCAGACATTCCGGCTTTAACTGGACAGAGTTAGAGAAGACTGTCATTTTCTCTGAGAAGTATCAAAGCAATAGTTCTGCCCTTGTTCTCAGAGAGCAGACTATCCTAGCTGACACAGCCAGGAGAGATGGTTCAGTATCTGATGGTGAATTAGGAAGCGTGGATGTTAGGGAATGCAGGCAGAAATGCAGACAGATGGACGTAGCATGGGACAAAAGCAAGAAACAGTAGGCACAGCATCTGGGGAATCTCTTTGCAAAAGGCTTTTCCACCGGATGCTATTCCCCTGTGGATGACGGATGTGACTTTCCACGGGATGCTCTTCCCCTGTGGATGACCGTGTGACCTTCTACTCTTCCCTCTGGTCTTCTCTGGCTCATTCCAGAATACTAAGACTTAGCTCCCTACAGCATCTCTCTGTCCCAGTGTTGTTGTTGTCCTTGAGTTGTTGCTGTTGTTGTAGTTTTAATACAGATGGAGCCTTTCTCTTTAAAACAGTAGATAACTGAAAATAGCCTAAGTGCTCTTGTGTCCTCTCCCTGCCTGAGAAGCAAAGAAGAAGCAGCACACTGTCTTGTGATGCACAAGTCACAGCTTTTGCTCCCAGCACAGTAGCTCCTTGGGAGGAGGGCATAGTAACTCAAGCAGCAAATATTTGCTCAGAATAGGAAGGAACTCACAGAGAGGCACCAGAACTCCTGCTCTGCTACAAGCTCCTACCCCAGCCCCCACACCACCCCATATCTGCAGCTGACTTATCTTTTCTGTAGTTCTATGCTGTCCTTTGAAAATGGAGTTGATGACAACTTTTATAACTTTGTAAGGATGAACTGTGCATGAAACACAATAAATGTGAGCTCTTAATAGCCTAAAGATATTATATAGAATGTGCATATTAAGGAACATAATGTTCCATAATGGCACAGAACGCAATTTCAGAATCTTTGAGGATATTAAACGTCAGGAGACATTGGATACATCCTATGGTATTTTCATGGATTCCAGGAATAGACTTGAAAAATCAGCACTGGCCCTTTTTGATATCCTGCATTATGCTTCTTTAATCATGAATATGTATTTGAATGCTAAGCAAATGGATGGCAGAATTGCTAAGGCAGAAGCTCCCGTGGGATAGGCACTGCAAATCTTCCTACAGCATCAATTATAGCTAATGTATTATAGTTTGAAGTATGATTTCTTTAAATAACAATTAGCACACATAGGTTGTGAAATCCCCATTTCTTCTTAGAACAAAGAATTAAAAAGTTCATGAGAACTGGAGAATTGCTTGGTGGTATCCTAACCTTTCACATGTATAAATTTATTCTCTTTCTCTATTGAGTTGTTTGGTAGAAACACATAGTAGTTGTGGATCTGAAGAATCTTTGTTTTGTTTTTTGAGCTTTAACACTGGTACACATATATTGATCACCCAATATTGTATATAATACAATATATATAAATTACCTCTGGAAGCTCCTCTTGCCTCTTCCCCCCACCCCTTGGATATTTTCTTTATTTACATTTCAAATGTTTTCACCTTTCCAGGTCTCCCCTTTGGAAACCCCCATCCTTACCCCTACCCCTGCCTCTATGAGGGTGCTCCCTCACCCATCCACTCCCATCCTCCCATCCTGGCATTCCTCTACACTGGGGCATTGAACACCCTCAGGCCCTAGGACCTCTCCTCCCAACGGTATCCAACAAAGCTGTCTTCTATTACATATATGGCCAGCACCATAAGGTCTGAAGAATCTTAAGGGGAATCGCCGGAGAAGGGAAATCTATCATCTGAGGAAGTAATGAGGCATATTTTATCCAATCTATCCATGCTTCTCTTGGTGTCTCTTCCAAACACATAGAGAAAATACTAACTGAAAACAATCAATTGCTTGAAGTAGTCCAAAAAGCAAGGTTTAATGATTCGAAACAACATCATAGCAAACATTAAAAAAAATGGTTTCCTGACCCCCTACTCATCAATGAGATGAGAGCCACAAGAGAAGAAGCCTGGGAACATTTCTCCTGCTTGGTAGCACTTAGATTCAAGTCCTACGATCAGTCTACTTACAAAGCACTCAAGACAGAGCATTATTCACTGAGTGAGAAACCCTTATGACAAAATATGCAAAGGAAAGACACAGGGGATGGGAGACCCAGTTCTGTGCCTAAACCCTGAGACCAACATGGTGTGGGAAATGTATTTAATGTCTCCTGGTCACTGTTTCTTTAAACTGAAGGATTGGGTTCAGAATTTCTTAATCTCAGAATCAGAAGGAACCTAATGCAATTTGGTTCAGCCCTTCCCTGAAACAATAGGTTGTCTTTTGTTTAAACGTTTCCAGAATTCGGGCGACTTTGCTATCTCCTCATGTCATTATTGGATGAAAAATGGCATTGTCTATCATTGCAATGAGTAGTCCCATGCACTCACTTCCTGTCAGAAGTGGGATTCGGAAGACTTGATCTCAGCTCCAGATTACATAACCAACTTCACACGTTAACCTCGTAGACTTAGATGCTTTAGCTCACTCTTGCTTTCATATTTTATTTGAGTTAAAATAAATGCATCCCACTCAAAGAGGCACAAATTCATGATCTGAACTGTTGTAGCATGCTAACATGAAGAGCATTGCTAATGGGTGGCAGAGCTTGCAGTTTGGAAACTGGAAGTTGAAGGGCAGAAATCTCCAGAACTTAAAAGAGACACTCTTACTCTTTCTGCTTGGTCTCTGGGCTTCTGCAGACATTCATCTTCTCAGGCAAGCACAACTGTAGAAGGGAGCTGAGGCTGCACTAGGAAAGAGCAGACTCTGGATTTGAATTTGACTACAGTGTCTCTGTCCCACTGGTCACTGGCAACTTTAGGACTCAGCAGCAATTAGAATCAGATAAGTGTTTCAGAATACGAACGGGGGCAAGAACTTGGGCCTCTTTCAGGAAACCAGCTTTTCCATGTTCAACTCAGAGGACACATGATCACTCACAGGTACAGATGAGTGTCATCTGTATCCTGAAACTGGCAAGGAGGAGTGACAGCATAAATCAACTAAAATCATTTAGGATGACTTAGAGTGGCTGCATTGGTGGTCAACTCTGTATCCTGGCTTTGAAAGCGCTCTTGCACACTGACTCTTAGTTTCGTCACATGATTTGTTTCAACTACTAAAAAAGTAACAAAGTTAACGCAGGCAGAAGTTTATGAATTGTGCTTGTTATTTGATTGCTTGATTTTACTCCCTTGCTTCTCTACATGGTCTATGAGGGCAAACCTGAGCCAGGTTGCTGGAGGCAGGTGAGAGTCACAAAGGGAGTGGATCAACACAGCCACACTACTAAGGCTGTCATCTTTAAACCCCATCATAGATGAAGCCTGATTGGAATCTAAAGAAATGCCCATTTGCACACAGGCCAAATTGCTGTATTGTGGATTTAGACTCCTAAATCTTAAAATGGTTTACTGTGCAGCATTGTTGTGGAAAATTATGAATAGGGAAGTATTTTCCTTTATTTGATGAGAAAGAAATAAGACTGATACTTTAATTAGTCCACATCTGATAGAAGATGTTCTGGGACCTATCACCAGATACCATTTTCGAGATGCGATTCAAAGGCAAATTCTGAGCTCCTTTTGAATTTGTTCTGTCCTTTTCCCAAGGACAGAAAGCCACTCTGATATGCAGGCACTGGGAAGTAACTGGTCCTTGCTTGGTCATTGTTTTGATTCAGGGTATCCTGTAGCCCCTTCCAAGTTGAGATGGACAGTTAAGTGTATAAGCCTTACAAGTCTACAAAAGTAAGAACTGTGGTTCTTAGCATTAAGCAAACAGTAATAATAATAGATCTCCCAAACAGATGGTGTTTCCTACCAGCACGACTCCATCAGCCTCATCTAGAAACAAGGAGTGTTCAGTACAGATACGAAAAGTGTTAGAGGAAAGGTCTCAGTGAGTAAAGTGCTTGCTGCTCAAGGGGAGAACCCGAGGTTGGATTCCCAGTACCCGTGTAAAAAGGCACTCAGGAGACAGACACTGGGAGATCCCTGAAGCCAGGCTTTTTCGTAGGCATGAAGGAGACAGACACTGGGAGATCCCTGGAGCCAGGCCTTTACGTAAGCACGAAGGAGACAGACACTGGAAGATCCCTGGAGCTAGTTGGTTCACCTTGCTGAAATGGAACTGTAAAATTCGGTGAGAACCTGTCTCAAAATAGGATGAAGGGTCATAGAGATGATTTTTGGTCAACAGTTGATGTTGACTTCTGGCATTCATACACATGTTCATCTACAACCAAAAACAACAATAATTAATTTCTACAGAATGGCTAAGCTGTAATGAACTGATTGACACTGTTTTCAGACATCATTTTCTTGTTTTATTACTTTCACCTTTGTGCTAGAAGATGAGAAGGAAATCTTGATGATTGTGTGGGTCCAAGGTGTCCAAGGTAGGGAGAGGGTAAGTTAAAGTCTGGCAACTTCTGGACAGGGAAGAAAGAACTACACTAAGTACACGAGGGATGAGTAGATGCTAGGACTCCAAAGGCAGGTACTGCTCCACAAACATGCAGCAAGCCTTGATCACTGACTAGTCCCTGCTCTCACATCAGCAGCTCCAAGACCTCTGGGTTCACAGTCCTATGGGCAGTATGAGCAGCAAATACCTACAGCTCATTGCAAAGGTGCACGAAATACTTGTCTAGGTTGCCAAGATGGTTTGGAATAGAGCAGACCGAACAGGTTTCAATCAACAGATAGAATGGGTTTCTGGAATGGAACCTCAACCCACCCACATACTAGACTCAACCACTTCTCCATTTCAAGAGCCTTCTTCTCCTCAGGCACCTTAGTAGAGAAGCTAACAAGCTTTGCAAAACTGCTCAGCCCAGCCTTTTAGGAGTCTCAGTAGTGCCTAGGATCAGGGCCTGGATGGAACAGACTCCAGGGACTCTGAAGATAAGACTGCAACTCCAGGTGCTGAGGGCAGCTCAAGTAACTAATGTGGCTGTTTGGTCTGGAGTAAGTTATGGGTTCTGGAGGCAAATTCTGGACTTGCTGGGCTTCCAGATGTGTCCTCATCCTCTGAAGATCCTTCTTTGCTTCCCACATCCTCCTGGGATTCCGCTGCTTCTCTTAGTTCCAGATGCTGAGGCTGGGGCTCCAAGAAGGGTAGAGCAAAGCAAGTTCTGCTCCTGCTCTTCTGCAGCCAAGTCCCAGTGCATTGTATCCTATGGTCCATAACTCTTTCCACACCTTCAACACCAATGCTACAAAGGTTGGTTGGGCAGAGAGTGGTATGCACTAAGGGAGTAGTCAACCAAGGACTGTGAGAACAACTGGGCATCTTCTAACACTACATCTGTTATCAGAATAGCAACAGAGATTCTATGGTTGTCACCTGGAAAAACTGAGGTCAAGAAATTATCTTCCAGATCCTGCAAAAGATCAACTACATCCACAGGTCAACCTACGGGATGACTATGAGCCAGACCAGGTCTTCTTACTGATTGTGGCTGAAGAAGTGGGTCATAACTGAGGTTGAAGAAGCTGGTCAAGGATGAAACACCATCATTCACAGGTGGCTCTTGGGAGAATGGCAACCCCTGGTTCACTTCCTGCTGAAATACTGACAATTTGAGCCTTTGATCCCCTTTGCCAGGGTCTAGTATACAAAGTTGAGGCGGTGGATGATAGTTCAGGAAGTTGCAGCTCCAGGCTTCCCTGACCACTTTCCTGTCTGGAGGACCCAACCACTTCTGGTGTTTGTACTAGCTTCACCACTGAGTCATGCATGTTGATGGAAGATTCTGGGGCTGTTAGTAAGATATTCTTCAGCAGAATCCAGGGTATCTGTTCCTCCAGGTGCCCATGGGCTCGAACGTGAACCAATCTGCCAGCTGACCTAGCTCCATGGAAATGCCTTCTGGCAGTTGTGTTTTTTCAGCCACCCTGCCTCCTAGGAGAAGGTGTTTGAAGTTGAGTCCGTGGTGTACCAGTCTAAGTATTCCAGGTCCACCAATCTGCTGTATCCAGGTATGGCAAGAGTGTGTATGTTGTCTGATCATGGTTGGGACTGTAGCAGTCTGCCATGCTTAGGGTGTTTCCTTACTTCTGATCAATACTTCCTAGATGGTAAACCAATGGCTTCTCAGTGGAGAAGGATAGTTAGAATGGCCCCCATAGCTATCTGGTTAATGACTACCTCTGGGTTCATTTTTATTAGGAGGTATTTCAAAGATGCATTTGCCTTTGCTGTTCACTGCATAAGCTCTGTGTTTCTTGGATCTGAAAATCCAAGGGCATCTGGTCTTAAAGTCTCCATCTTTACCCCAGCATGATGCTTCCTGTCTGTTCAGTTGCCTCTCTCCTCTGACTCCATTCACCTCAGCCAGCTGTCTTTCAAGCTGTAGGTAGATAGAGCCAAGGAAATATGCCCATTCATTCTGAGACTCAGAATCCTCTGCAGAAGAAAATCCTAAGAGAAGTAAACTCCCAAGTCAGTATTTTACCTTTAGAAAGGTAGACAGAGCCATAGCCATGTTCTTCATTTACTGGTTTGAGACTTAGTCATCACGTAAATTCTTAAATAAGGCACAAAGATGGTCAAGATGTACAGGTGCTAAACTCTTAGGTTAGTTCTAAATGTTCCTCATCAAGAACAAATTAATACCACTGTAGGAAGCTACATATGGAAGAACACAGAACCAGAAACAGGACATCAGTTAGCTTAGGCAAGCACTACAAACAAATACAACCAAAATCCATACTCAAATCTAACGGGACTGAGTTGGTGAAGAGGCCTAAGTATGGCAGAAGAAAAGACAGACTTGGGTATGCAGCTTCCTGGGTTCAGTTCAGTGTCTTGGCATAGACCTTGGAGTTCTGAAATATATCCATTTTCAACAGAAGTTAGGGATGTGCCAGACTGTGGCTCTGGCCGAGCTTTCATTGGTAATTGATTTCCCAGGTAGAAGAATTCTTTATTAATTTCTAAGGTAGAAGGACAAGGTATCCAAGTTTGCTTTCTCTCACGAATCCCTTACTTTTTGAGGGGTCGTTATGGGAGATAATTGCCTCCATTCAAGAGTATAAAGGACAGAACAGCAGATATCAGTGTCCTGAAAAGTGTGGTGTATAAACCTTTGTGTTGTTTTCTCTTAGAATGATTATGTGTCCCCATGGTTGACCTGATTCTTGGTGTACCTTTCCTTACTGATATCTTGAGAAGATAAGTTACTTTTTAGGAGTCATATTCAGGACCATCCTCTCTCTTGGTGTTCTGTGTTTCTTATTCCTTCCTAACTTAGTTTTTTCTGTAGAGGAGACATTGCATGGAACCATACATAGTCAGCTGACCAGTGTGCTCAATAAAACAGTCCTTTCTAGACATAGGACAATCCAATGAGGCATGCTTGCTCTTGCGTTATAACCAAGAGAGAACACTGAGTTGTAAAGGCTTCCTAATAAACAAACCCAACTTGCTTGACAAGGAAATATGCTGTTTTGTTTGGCAAGTGTTGATAGCAAAATGCATGAAATGGAAGGTCAAAATGAAAACCATCTCTATCATAAGTATTCACATGGTAACTTGCTAATAAGGAGACAAGGAAAACTTTAGCCATTTACCCTAGAAAGGCAAGCTTTGTCCCAAACACCCTGTTCACTCGGGAAGCATTGGCAATGTTCCTTATTATGGTGATTTGGTGTGATAAACACTACAATCTGAAGGCAAGTAGTAGGCAAACAAACTTTCAAGAGAGTTACAAAACTAATCTTTACTAGATTTGTCATAAACAAAGCATTCGATATTCATGCAAGGAGTGGGGATCCATTCTGGGCAATCAGCCACTGTTCTCCCTCCCAATCTACGAAGGAAATTCAATGCAACCAAACCAATCAGCAAACACAAAAGACTCTGAAATTGATTCAGTCTACATCTTGGATCTATTTATTAGGCTTCTTGTGAAGTAGCAATCAGTCTCTTTAATGGAATGGAAGAAGAGAGCTGACCAACAAAAACAAACACTTCCTTAATATTGTAAGTAATGGTATTTATTTCTGCTTCTGTCTTCCATGGATTGAAATGAACTATCATGGATCAATGATTCCCCCCAGGAGAGTAGCCTAGGATTTTGTAGGTTCCTCTGGATTTAGGAATAACCACAAATAAATATGCATGGGGCTTGACTAGGAACAAAGGGTCTCCGAGTTCTATTTCAGCGGGGCCATAGAAGTTAGAATCCATTTTCTTTTTTGTTTGTTTGTTTTGTTTTGTTTGTTTGTTTGTTTGTTTGTTTGAGACAGGATTTCTCTGTTTAGCCCTGGCTGTCCTGGAACTCATTCTGTAGTCCAGGCTGACCTTGAACTCAGAAATCTGCCTGTCTCTGTCTCCCAAGTGCTGGGATTAAAGGTGTGTGCCACCACTGCCTGTAGAATCCATTTTCAAACATTGTCTTGTACAACTTTAGCTTTGTACAGGAATGCCATTGTAGGTGGTGAACGATCCTATTTGTAGAAAGGACCCTTATCCATGTAACTAAGAGAAAGACTTCCATTCTAGTTTCAGTGACCATGTGTCCCCACCTCCCTTCCCCTGCCCTGCCACCTCAAGTAAACACATGCATATTTCCTGGCTTTTGTCTCATCTTTTCTGTAGGTTGTAACATTGCTGTGGGCAAAAAGAAGACAGATGGAGAACCTCTCTACCTAGTTTGGGTCAAAACAAATAAACACACAAAATAAATCACAACTTCATTTTATATATGTTTTATTCTCTTTTGTGAATGCAGACAAGCTTTTTAACCCAGTGACAGGTCTTATGGCTGAGGGGCCTGGAAAAATCTTTAAACACTTTAGCATTTTCCTATTGACGATTAAAGCAGAAACTTCTGTGTATGGTGATTGATTCAGCCACAACGCACATGCACATGCACACATATTGACAAGCACACTTGGAAATATTCCATTAGATTTATCTAGTGGTTTCAATAAATACACTTGCAAAGAAAATTGCGAAGCCTAGGAGGGAAGTGCTCACCACTTTGTACAAAGCCCAGAGTAGACATCACAGACAGTAGAGTATCAGCTCTAAGACATTTTCTCCAAGAGGAAAGGCTCTTGTCATGAGTGGTGTTACTTATGCAGCAACCAAGTTTTCAACGAGATTTATGTGTCTGGTCTATTCCTAGGACCCTCCTCCATAGCCGCCAATCTTCAAACCTCCGTTCCAGGAAAATCTGATTCCTTCCACTCCTCTCTAAACATGTTCACATGCTCCTTCTGAGGAAGAATAGCTCAACAGTGGTCTCGCCCCACCACACCTCCATACATCCCTTCCCAACCACAGCTGATAGCTTTGTAAATAAAGTGCAACTCCTTTGAAGATTATTTCCTGAAAACCAAATGATTTTTACTTTATCTTCTGCTATTTTGTGTTAGATATACTTTTACAATGACCATGAACATTTTTACAGTTAAACTAGGCTGTCATTTTGAATGTGAAAGCAAAGGCAATGTGTATTTCATAGGGCATAATGGTGATAATATTTGTAAGAAATATCTGTTCGATGGTAAGAATGTGGAGGAGTACACTTGAAAATATTTCTGTGTTCAGTTTGGCTCTGTGCTGTTTCCTTTCTGGTTATGAAATAGCTTAATAGTCGATAAAAACTCAAAATTGCAAACAGAGGTTTTGTTACCCAACTGAGCCTTGAAGCATCAAATAAAGGAAAAAGTGGGTCTCGGTTTTATGGTAAGAAGCCAAGAAGGTTGTCCATCAGAAGAAACATACTTCCCTCTATTGCAGGGCATTGCTGCCAAGTCCTTCTCTGGGAATGGAACACAATTCATGTCCAGATCACAGCTATGGCTATTAAGTGAGTAAGCTGACAGTCTGTCCTTCCAAAATCATGAACATAGAGCTGTTCTGTCCAGCCACCTGGGCATTTGAAAGCCCAAGTTATCCTTCATCTTTGGCATCTTACAAACTCGTGTTAATCCTTAATTTGGAATAAGGATGTCCTAGATAAAATTTGCTGTGAAAATTTTTACCAGCCTTTAGAACAGCAGATCTTTCTACCACTCATGTCTTCTAATCTTGCCCCAAGGCACCAAAGCACAAGTGCTATCCCAGCATTCGCTATGACTGCAACTCCTTCCCAGAGAGAAGAATAACCTTGAGACTGGACCAGATGTGAGACTAGACCAGTGCTACCCCACCACTAGCTATGACTGTATCTCCTTCCCAGAGAGAAGAATAACCTTGAGACTGGACCAGATGTGAGACTGGACCAGATGCGTAAACATCTTACCAATTATTTTTCAGAAACTGTTCTCCAACACAACTGTACACATCTCTGCATTTATAAAATAATGTAATGGCAGAGTTAGGGAAGAGCTAGGAAGAAAAGGCTTGCAGTAGGCTTGCTGAAGTTACCCTGTCCTTTAAACCCCCTTTTTCTCTTGGCAGGATTAGGTAAGCCCGTGAAATTGTAGCACTGTAGGAATTCATCCAAAAGGGACATCTGACATTAAATAGGTAGCCTAGGGTGGAATTTAGGTACGGGAGGCTTGCTTCTAGCCATGTCAAGCATCTCTATCTATTCAGGAAGATGCTAGAAGCCTAGACTGAGGGCATTAGAGAACAAACTTAAGTCCTTTGGACTCTTTGCTCAAAATAAGAATAAGTTATACCTATAGCCTTAAGGGTGCTGGACATAAAAAACAGGGGACAGAACTGATACATAGAAGCTGTGCATTGAGGAAGGTATATTTAAGATCGGTGCACCAGAGTGCCATTGAAATTTGATGACTTTACTCCTCTTGGAGGTCTGAGTTCAAACTGAAATTGGCAAGGTTACTCTTTCTGTAAAAAGTCATTGGAAGTATGCGTGCATTACGCCACCTGTGTAACAAGCAGAGAAGAAAGAGTAACCTTTACTGGAGGACTCAGAGTGCTCAGAAGACTAGAGAGGCTGTCAACAGCAAACAGAGGTTATGGCCTGGCAAATCATGGAGTATGGAGTTTGGTTTGATTTTGAAGGCTGTTGGGAAGGTACCAAAGCCTTAGATATGCTAGACGAACTATCACTGAGCTACACTCCCAGCCCTAGACCTAGCCCAGGTGGAGTGACTTTGTAAAGCTTATTATTAGGGAACATGATTATCTAGACTAGCAAGCTAGCAAGCTAGCAAGCTTACTATCTAGCTAGCAAGCCCAGGATCTGCTGCCACCTCTGCCAAATGCATGGCCATGTCTAGCTTTATGTGAATCCTGGGGATTCAAACTCAAACTCATGTTGGACCTTCTTGCTTGCCTGGTGGGCGCTCATACCCACTGAACTATTTCCTCATCTACTTGTACATTTAATGCTATAAGCATTAAAGATTCAAATCTTTTCTGGAGTAGCTACCTGTTCATCACAAGCTATCACGCAGCCTGTATACTAGCATTTCAGCTTGGTTGTATCAGTACTTCTATTTCATCTCTTCTCATAGGCATTCATTGATGTTCTGGTTTTAAATATTCACCTCTCTAACATGTAATCCCTACTGTTAAGTATTTTTTAATGTGTTTGATTGTTTTCTGTAGTTATCTTTGCTAATGTGTTGTTTGAATTTGCCCATTTTAACTATAAACTTGTGTAGATAAAAGGTTTTTTTTAATGCTTTTAGTATAAGTTATATATATACATATATGCATATATATATATACATATATATATATGCAACTCACAAACATGGTCTCCCTTTAAACTATTACTAAGACAAGCTTTCAATGTTTGATCAAGTCCAATTTGTATTTTCCATTTATTTATCCTATACTTGGTACCATGTGTCTGCCTACTGGTTTCTTGTAAACTCTTACCCCTCAGTGTAGCATTCCTACAGTCACGTCTACGATTCATTTTGAAGTAAGTGTTGTGGAAGAAGTGAGGCCTAAGAAGAGATGACTTTAGTTGGTGTGGATTGCAACTGTTGGGAAGACTCTGCTTTCTTTTTTTTTTTTCTTTCATTGTAATAAGGCTGTATTTCAACAACCATCAAATCACCAAAGGATTTTACCTCCATCGTAGCTAAGCTGAGAGTTGACACTTCTGCTGTGCCGAGAAATGAACTGTAGGCACAATTTTTTGGATACAGACTTCCTGCTATGGTCAAAACTATTTGGCTTGAGTAAGTGACTTTATTCTCACCCCACAGAGAACAGGTTACATTCATTTAAGAAATGATGTAGGTATTAAGATGGTCTACCCATAAAGTCATTCACCAACTGTTTCAATGAACAATGGTTCTGCTTGGAGGGTGGCACAGACATTAGGTGTGGGTAAGAATATGGTTCATTGGCTGGGATAATTTGGAAAAGCATTCATCTCAGAGAAAGAGTAATTTGTAAAGTCCTCTTCTTCAAACTTGATACAAGAGCTAAATGTCAAGCAAAACATTCAGTCTCACTCTTTGTTGTTCTCTTTCCTACAAGCCACCTCCCAAGTTCATTGTCTATATCTCCCTTGAGTATATAAATACTTTTGATATAAATAAGCTGTTCTTAAATCCATAGTATAGTGTAAAAACATGAAATAAGCCTACTACTAATAGAGAGGCTGAGATAGGAGAAGCAAGATTTCAAGACCCTTATGTTCTATACAGCAAGACACTGTCACAAACAAGCTGAAAGTGTATATAGATTGTACAATATTGGACCTATTTCTCC
>NW_022196904.1:186131389-186133206 GCF_008632895.1 Mastomys coucha
AAATCTGACTGGAGCCTGTCCTTCCTGTGATCCTGGTTGTATCAGAACTCCTCAGAGTCAAGCAGTCTTTGTGACCCTGTGATTCTGGGATCCTGTGACCATGGGCTTGTTAGAGCATCTGGGAGTGCAGCAGCTTCCTCTGGGTGTTGTGGGACTGTTTATGGAGCCTGGACCCAAGGTTTGCTCAGGATACCAGCCCAGAGAGACTGGAATGAACCCGAGCCACTCTGCTGGTAGAGTGCCTTTGTGCCTGGTCCTGCAGGTCCCAGTTACTCCTGGTATTGTGACAGATGTTGGGTCCTCCTCACCTCTGATCCTGAGAGTGTCAGAGTGCCTGGGAGTGGAGCTTCCTCTGGGTGTTGTGGGACTGGCTGCAGAGCTTGCGCCCAAGGTCTGCTCAGGACACCAGCCCAGAGAGACTGGCTCTGCTTTCTCTAATAAGCTAACTTTGAACTTTGGTCAAAAATCCATTTCACATGTATATATATATCAAAATACCATATTTTGTCATATATATATGTATGTATATGTATATAATTTCTATTTGTCAATCAAAAATATAATAAAACTTAGGAAATTGACTATACTTTGTTGGTTTATCTTTAAAATTAGTAAAATTATTCTATTTTACTAATTGAGCATTTATCCCTACATTTCATTACTATAGCTTTATAGCAAGTCTTCATAAAAAAACATTAATGAGATTTTCCTAACTTTATTTTTTCTTTTCAATGTAATTTTCTCTTGTCTTTAAGTTGGAATTTTAAAAGCTGCTGTACGTTCTACATGGAACCATATTAATATTTTCTGATGTTGAGATTTGTCTCTCCATACATTTGGATTTGGATCTTCTTTATCTGAATTTTCTCACAAGTTGAATGAAAATACTTGGTTAAAAAAAAATACTTCCAAGTGGTTCAATATCAGTATACATTGTGTTTTTCTCTTTTTAATAATTAACTATTTGGTTTGTTTACATCCCAAATGTTGCCCCCCTCCCAGCTGGCCCTTGAAGAGTTCTTCCCCCATATCTATTCCCCTTTACCTCTGAGTATCTCCCTACCCTGGGCCATCAAGTCTCTACAAGATTAGGCCCATTCCCTCCCACTGAGGACAGCCAGGGCAGCCCTCTGCTACATATGTTCCAGGGGCCTTGGAGCAGTACTTGTATGATCTTTGGTTGGGGGCTCAGTCTCTGGGATCTCCCAGGGGTCCAGGTGAGTTGACACTGTTGGTCTTCCTATGGGGTTGGCATCCCCTTCAGTTACTTCAATCCTTCCCCTAACTCTTCCATAAGAGTCTTACATCTGAGTGCCGTTCTAAAACTGTTCTTGTTTGTTTATACATCTTCCACGTGGATATAGATAGCATGGCTGATTGGTGGAAGTTTTATTCCTCACTGTGCAATCACTTTTCTTCTTTACTTATTGCATTGGCAAGGATTTCTAGTGTAATGTTCATATAAAAATTTCTTCTCTTTAAAGGCTACCTCCTTAGCCCATAAAATATAGCAGAATTCAATTATGCTTCTGTGGCTTCCTCCTATTCAAAGTCATGTGAACTCCTGGCCTCATAAAAGTTGTTTCAATCACTTCTAGGTGATTGTATGGCAGTGAACTGCTTTCATGTGAAGAGCATTACTTTCATCTCTCACCCAAGGTCATCTCTACTTGCTGGATGTTGGAACATATATGTCAGGGGGACCAGCTCAATTTCAGAGAACACTGTCCACTTCTTACTACACTATGCCCAAAAATCTCTGAGAGAGAGAGAGAGAGAGAGAGAGAGAGAGAGAGAGAGAGAGAGAGAGAGAGAGA
>NW_022196904.1:186133341-186152197 GCF_008632895.1 Mastomys coucha
GAGAGAGAGAGAGAGAGAGAGAGAGAGAGAGAGAGAGAACGTGTCGCCATGGGCAAATGAGTAGCTGGACCATTGTTGTTGCTCTTTCCTTTCTGAGGTAGGAAGTGGGATCTGTTTCCCAACACCTCTCCCCAGATAAGAGGAAATTTCTCTGGTGACCCAGGAGGCTCCAGCCAACTCCTGGAAGCTTCTCTTCCTGCAGTCAGTGTGCTTGCTTCCTTGTCATTCCCTGACAGGAAAATAATTAGAAATGATGCAGTCCCTGAAGGAGTGCTCAAGCCTTCCTAACTAATGAGGTGATAAATCCTCTGCACCATGGTGAAAGCACAGAGTGATAAGAGTTCTTTGCAGGCAGATGTGAGGAGAAATTGCAAATGTGTGACTGCATTCTGCAGCAGCATGTGATAAACACAAAATTCTAGGGGGTATTGTGAAACTGAAATGAGGAGCAATGGAAACTCAAGCCCTCTTACACTTATACTTTAGAAATCTATCAAGAGAGAAGGCCTACATCACTTGGGAAAGTAAAAGTGCCATACTTTCGCATCTGCACTTTGTAAAACACAACTCAGTGAGCTGCAGTTATGTACTTTCTATTAGGCTATCAAACCAACAAAGGCCTGAGTAAGAAGGAAGGAAAGTATTTTTATTGCTTGAAGTGCTGGAGATCGGACCCAGATCCTTGTATGTGTTCAGTGAGCATTCTATCCCTGAGCTGCTATATCCTGAAAATATATAATATATATATGTTATTATTGGATAATTTCACACATGTCTAAGATGCATTCTGACTTCTCCATGCTCCTGGCCTCTTGCTTCTCTCTCACATCCCTATCAACACCTTCCCTTCCTAACAGTCTTTCGGCCAGATTCATAACTTTGGGTTTTGTTTCATGATCCATTTTGCGAACCAGATCCAACTGTGTGAACAATAGATTGTAACTACCCTTGGGAGCCTGTTGGTTCAACAATGGGTTTATTACCAAAGGTAATGACTCCTTCTCTTAGTAAGTCAGTCAATAGCAAATTATTTTTCTTGTAGCTGGTCTTTGATACTTTGTGGATTCCTCTCTTTCCCAACCTTTATCCCTCAGTTTCACCCCTCTCACTAGATAAGAGAAAAAAGGAAGGATAGGACAGAGAGAGAGAGAGAGAGAAAGAGAGAGAGAGAGAGAGAGAGAGAGAGAGAGAGAGAGAGAGAGATCCTTGAATGCCACTTCTTCCTTCTTGTTTCTTGTTTGTTACTTTGTGGGTTCTTCTTTTCCCACTCTTTATCCTGCAGTTTCATCCCCTATCACTACATAGGAGAGAAAAAAGAATAGAGGGGAGAGAGAGAAAGAGAGATCTGAATTTAATTTATTTCTTCTTTTTCTTCTTTGGACATGACCACTAGCAAACTACAATGAACCCTCCTGAATGACCAATAACCATCCACACCAACTCTCGGGCTCCTAACACTTACATACCCACTGAGAAGCTCTGTAATTCCAAATGTCACACTATCACAGAAACTATCTGCAGCTGGCAAAAGCATGCCTCTGCTACAGCATTAGGCAAAGCATAGTCATCTGCTATGGACAATCTAAAGCAACTCACATCCCTACATCTGGGATTAAAATGAGACATATTATTATAATATTTTTGTGTTTTTTAAAAGAAACCAAAATTGTTCTTTCATGTCTTTGAAGAATTGTGTTGGGATTTTGATGGGGATTGCATTGAATCTATAGATTGTCTTTGGTAGGATGACTGTTTTTACAATGTTAATTCTGCCAATCTATGAGCATGGGAGATCTCTCCATTTTCTGAGATCTTAGATTTCTTTCTTGAGGCTTGAAGTTATTGTCATACAAGTCTTTCAGTTGTTTGGTTAGAGTTACTCCAAGATATTTTATATTATTTGTGGCTACTGTGGAAGGAGTAGTTTCCCTAATTTCTTTCTCATCCTATTTATCCTCTGTATAAAGGAAGGCTACTGATTTATTTGACTTAATTTTATATCCAGCTACTTGCTGAAGTTGTTTATCAGCTGGAGATGTTCTCTAGTAGAGTTTTTGGGGTAGCTTATGTACCCTATTACATCATCTGCAAATAGTGATGCCGTGATTTTTTCTTTACCAGTTTGAATCCCCTTGATCTCTGTCTGTTGTCTTATTGTTCTAGCTAACACTTTGAGTACTATATTGAATAGATATGGGGAGAGTGGGCATCCTTGTCTTGTCCCTACTTTCAGTGGGATTGCTTCAAGTATGTCTTCATTTAACTTGATATTGGCTGTTGGTTTGCAGTAAATTGCCTTTATTATGTTTAGGTATGGGCCTTGAATTCCTGATCTCCTAGCCTGTGTCAGAATACACCTCCATGCCATATCATCTCATGTATGTGCTCATCTGTCCTCTGTTCTCCAACTGCCTCATCCCCATGTATCCTTAACCTCAACCAATATGTAATTTCCTTGGAAGACCCTTCTCCAAAGCACCATTCTAGATCAGTTCTTTTGAATCCCCAGTGACTGTCAAAGTGCCCTGGATGTCTTACAGTTTTTGATGATTTAAATGTGTAGCTGATATGTATTTGTATCACTAACCCTAAGTTCTGAAAACAGAAACCATCTGACTTGTTCGCTGTCATATTCCCAGCACTAAACAGAGTGCTTGAAACTTAACCAAAGCTCAAAAAAGACTTGTTGAATGAAGAAATGATGGAAAAAGTTATGCTTTGAGGGCAGAATGAACTGGTCAACCTCCTACCTGTGCTCCCAGCACTTCTTGCCAGTGACCATAGAGTTAGAGTTAATAATCATTATATTAATTATCTATCCCATACTGTTTCCTTGTTAGCCTCCAAGCTAGGCTGTGAGCTCCAGTGGCTCCCCACATTCTAACCTCTCATCCACCCCTCCTTCCATGGTGCCTGTCACATGGCAAGTTCTTAATTCACACTTACTAAAATAAAAGGAGATTGAGCTCCTTTTCAGGCTAACATGGTAATCAGATCAGTTCATATCCTGAATCCCTAGAAGAACAAGCAGGAATGTCAGTTGTTTATTCACCCTTTCTATTCTGTTTTGTCAAGGCAACCAGTTCCTATAATCGGACAGTGGTCTTGTGTCATTTTCTTGACATTTTTAGGAACCTTCAAAATTTCGGTTCCATGAGGTATTCAGGTAGCACTGTTTATTTCCCTCATGAGAACTGATTAGCATGGCTAAATTTGCCTGAAGTCAACACATAGGAAAAACTGAATCAGGTGTCAAGACTCCTGAGCAGCAGGGGTACACCACCACGGATGTCAGGAAAGGGGTCCCCTTTCCCTGAAGCACTCTTGCCAGTCTTGGAGAGAGGAGTACAGAGGACTGGAATGTGGGTAAGCACCTTGGGCTGTGCCTATGCCCCAAAGGTGACCATGAGTTAGTAATCATTATATCCTCTATTGCTGTGCCCACTGAAACCGAAACCAGAGACTCAACTCGCTGGGGGTTTGGAGCCTATGTAAATGAATCGGGACCAGAAACCAGTTCCCTAGGAAGCCGTGAACCTTTGATCTCTCTATCCTGTCCTGGAATCCTTTGTGTTAGAGTTTTAGCTTTGATCCTGCCGAATGTCTGTTCTCACCTGAATGTAATATGCATGCCTGTGCTTATCTAAGTATATATACTCCGTGTTCACTAAGTAAAGTTACGCCTTGATGAGAACCTTTCTCCTGGCGTCGTGTCTCTTTTCTCTGCCACCCATTGCAGGTTTCCAAATCCTCGGTTCGTGGAACCCCACGCAAGTAGGAGCTGCGGGACGGCATCCTACACTCTATCAGCTTGGCCAAGGATGTGTTTTATATAATAATGCATTACTACTAGAATGTCAATAGGCCTCATGAGAGATAATGCATGCCTAGATTAAAGCAAGCTTCAAAGAGAAACAATTTGCAAATGAATTGCTGCAAGAATTTATGGAAATGATCTTTGATTCTTGTGAAAACTTATGATTAAACAAAAAAGACAAATTAGAGAAATCAACTGCTTTTTAACTTATTAAAAATGCAGAGATCAGCAACTTACGGATACAAGATAAAATCATAAATCATATGAGTTATATCTATCCACATTTAAATATATAAAAGTAACATAAAGTAATTTGTGAAGGCATAAAGTACATACAAATACTTAACTATAGAGAATAAACATGCTGCTTTCATGTATCAGGAATTAATAACACATCTCCAGGTTTGCCAGGAAAATATAGGGCACACTTACATTGAACTTTAGATAAACAACACAATTCTAAATGGCACATTCTAAATACTTCATGCAGCATGTTGATACTTGTATTAGAAAATATTTTGTGGGCCATCTCAATATTAAATTTTATTGAGAGGCCAACTGCTTATTTGGTAAATCTAGAAAAATGAATCCCCTTTTGTTTTATCTTTTAGTTTCTAAAAGTGCCTTCTAATCTCTCCAAGTGTGTCTATAAGACAGGTCAAAGGTCACCTTTGTAGCATGGTCTGTGGAAGCAAGTGTGTGAGCCAAAAAAAGAAGATGGGATGTGTGTCTAGTGAGATACAAAGAGAAGAGTCAGAGATCACCAAAGCCATGCTAAACAGCCTGCTCTCCATTACTAGTTATTGCAGAGTTCCAGTGTCTAGTGGATTTGGTACATATGGTAGAGAAGTCTGTTGATGGTCTAATCATAACTGAACAGGATTGCACATGTAGATTATTTACCCAACAGACTTCAGGGTCTCCCTCCACATGGTCAGACATGGAGTGAAAGTCTGGAGCCTTGATCAGAGGAGTCCCACTATATTTCACAAGTTGTATATAGCTAAAAGTCTTGAGGATACTTAGCCTCTAAAAATAATTAATAGCAAAATGTACTCCCCTAGAAACTGAGCATTGGCACAAATGTCCAAGTTCCCTGCTTTGGCTCTCAGTTCCATCCCAACTGTCACCCAAATTCACAGTGCCCACAAGGCTCTCTAACTTGAGAACCGTACTGGGTGACTTATAATTAAAATGATTGCAATTCTTTCTTTAAAGTGTAATTCCAAACACCATTTCTCATTTGCCACACAAGGGCATAGGATGCACAGTGGCCCATCTGTGGGGAAATTAAGGAGAAACTGGCAGATATGTGCCATGCAGAGCCAATATTAAAATAATCACTCACACTTTCTGGCAACACTTTTTAATAAGTGTCAAACCTTTATGGCTTCCCTTGGCATTTGCATTCACATCAATCACACAGAATTCTTACCATATTTATTTCTGAAGGTTGTAAAAGTCAATAAAAGGGCTTCCCCAAGATGATCAATTAGTCCAAATCCACCCTTGGGCTTCTGATATACAAGGGCTTTGTTGGCTCAGAAAGGCATAAGAAAGCAGACTGATAACTTTGTAATGGCCTTAGGGAGAAGAGATGAGCTATAGTTCTGCCTAAGCCACATGCCACATCACTTACTACTGCCTTGACTAAGGAGACTGAAATCTCCTGGGCCAAACTTGATAGCACAGGAGGCACATATATCCCTGTTCTCCATAGGCATGAACTGGAGTTGGGGGAACAGGCCAAAGTATGCTGAGTTTCACTTGAGGGTCCTGGGATGCTTAGATGCCCACTGGTTCTTATAAGGTCAGCTCTATTTCTTTCATTTAATTATTATTTAACTTACTTACTTAATTTTATGGATATGGAGAATGTTTTGTCTACAGGTATGTATTTTCACCATGTAAGCTTGGAGCCTGTAGAAGTCAGAGGAGGGAAACTGACCTTCTGGAACTGGAGTTAGGGTGGTTGTAAGCCATCATATAGAGTCTGGAAATCAAACCTAGGTCCTATATAGAGCAACAAGTGCTTTAACCATTGAGCCACCTTGTCAGCCCAGAGATCATTTCTTATAAAGAGGTTACTGGGAGGACAGAAGCCAGGTGGCAAAACACATCAGCTTATGGGTCTTGAATATAGTCTCAGCTCTCCCAGGTCCCTTCCATGGTTCTATTTCTAGTCCTTCCTGATGGGCTCACCTAGGTCATTTCTTACACTGGCTATCCCTAAAATGATGACTGACACTATTCAGTGTATTCAACTCCAGAATGAGACTCTTAGTGGAAAATTTAGAGCTCATGATATTAAGCTTGTCTAAAAGAAAGTGACATCAGAGACAGAAGTGTTTTCAACATCCTTGACTTTAAGATAGAAACATACAGTCCTGGCACATCTTCAAAACACCCAAGAAGACCAGAAATCCAGAGGTTTTAGGTTTTGCTCTTGAGGCAGGAAAGCCAAGCAATGGGAAAGCCTGATATTATAGAACTTAGCCACTCCACATTGAATTTCATGGGCCTGGGGAATTATAAGAGGGACTGGCAATCTTATTCCTGCTAGTGAAGATAGAGGTTAATTTAGCTGAAATGATTAGTATACTAATGTGAATTTTCAAAATGACAGAGACCAAAGATTTTGATGTGTGTAGGCCCAGTTGTCTAACTGTGAACCTAAATCTGTTATTTCCTGAAAATGATAAATTGATATAAGCAGACGCTCAACATGTGAGGACAAAGCTAGTAAATCAGAATAGAGAAAATTTTCTTGTTGACCTTGCACAGCTGGCCATAGCCAATGGTATCAATTCATTAAATTATCCGTGGGGAATGTGAATTCAGGCTTCATTGGTGGAGAGAACTGAAGTTCAGGTAAATACATTGTGGTGGATGTCTTATAGTAGGAAGTTATTTGTGTAATTTGAAGTACGCATCTTTAAAGATAGGTTTCCCTTTCCTACCTCCTATTTTCTCCTCTTTTTTTCTTAGAACATGACACAGAAATCAAGCATCTTGAACCATGCGTGACATGAGAGCAAGACCCCTTTGGGATAGCAAAGCAAACCCCAGAGAGGCTAATAGCTAGTAGTGGAGTGTCTGGTCAGAAACCATGTGTCAGAAGCATGCTATCTAAGCCAAGAGTTTCCACCCTTCTTTGGCTTTAGCTAAATCTATGCGACCAAATATGAGGGGAGGGGAAAATGTCAGCTATATATATGACAATGTTCTCTCATAAATTTCAGGTTGAGCTCCAAGCCCATCACTGACTTCTTATGTGACAATTGAACTATGACAATTTGCTTCTCTTCCTTCAAACTTGCTTTCTCCACACCCCTGTTCAAGAGGTATAAGTTTCACAATACAATGGATACATTCTAGAAACCTGATTACAACACCATACCTTCAGTTACCAATATGAGAGGGTAGAGTTCATTTAGATAGTCTAATAAAAATAATACTAATAGTAACAAGTGTCTTCTATCTCATAAGCTTACTGTGAGAAGCAAAATCGGTGCTTACTAAAGTACTCTAAAGCACTAAAGTGGAGACCTGTGATGGTGGCCCGTCAATCTCAGCAGAGAAGTCTGCTCACATTAACCCTGCAAGCAGCAGGAAGAACAGGCAAGAATGTAGTGCGGGAGACCACTCGTGTTCCCTAGGTCCCTCTACTGAAGTCCCATCCCCAGTGTAACACTACCTGGAAATGGGGCCTTTGAGTGATGAGTAGGATTAGATTGGATCTTGAGGGTGAGGCTGCTTGATGGAATCATTACCTGTATGATAAGAGAATGGAACATCAGAATGCTTCCTTCCATTCTGTCCCTTCCACGTAAGTCCAAAGTGAGCACATGGCTGCTGATAAGCCAGGAAGGCACCACTGCTCAAAACAGATGATGTCAACATTCAACCCCCAGACAGGGATGAAATAAATGATGGATAGGAGCCTGTGGTTGTTATGGCAGCCTGGGTATCCTAAAATACATAGATACCACGAAAGGCCCACAAAGGACAAGTGTGCCTTTGGGAGGGTAAAACTGGCAAATCAGAAATAGAGTCCACATTCCACATCTGCATCTGCCAGGAACCTTATGAGCTTTATACAGCTTCAACACATTATGATCCTCTATATACTCCCTGAGACTCAACTTCTGATTCCTATGGAGGATTCAATGGGTCAGTACCATTGCCTGGAGCCGGGTGTGCAAGGCTCTGGGCACTGGGGAAGGAGACCTTTCTAGGAGCTTCATGAATTAATTTCTCTGTAAGGGTAACAACAGGCAAGTAGGTCAAAGGCCCTTTTGATAAGAAAAATTTAAAATGTTGTTAAATACTCTTGACAGTGCATGCAGTTTTAAATTCTGTCCAGAAAAAATTCTGAGCACTTCTTTACAGGGCAATGGGCTTTGTAATATCGGTTTCTCGTGACCAACCTAGTTTATTCTTGGCAGCCAACATTCCCTTGCTTACCACAGTACAAAGAACTGGTTGGACAGTCACAATCCTATTCTATTCTCCTTTGTGACTAAAATGAAGCTTCCTTTCCAAGGGGAAATTGATAGTGTATAAAGGGACAAATAAATGTTCTATTACATCTTGCACCCAGAGTGCAGGTAAAATTCTGTCCTCAAAAAGCTTCCAGTTCCCTCCTCATTTCTAGCTCTGCAATGTGACCTTGCTCCTGAGAAACTGTACTCAACCTTCCCATTTGCAAAATAAAGAGTGAAGTACAGAAATTCCCCCAAGGTCTTAAGGGAAGGGATTTCAGTTTTTCCTCTATGCTTCATACCTGTGGCCCTCCTGCTGGAGGAGAGAGTGGATTTTGTCATCCTATCTCTCCTGCTGCTGAGCTTTGAGAAAGAAAAACATTTTAGACAGTAAATAAATAAGTAGAATCTCATTTGTTTTTGGTTGCGATGGATGGAAAGGAAGAGTTGAAAAGAAAAATGTCTAAGGATTAGCTTTCCTGACTTCATCTTTATTCTATCTAGTGAGACCAAGACATTCTGAAGACACAGATGCGCTGATCTTCAGCTGTGAGTGTGTCTACGAGTCTGTGTTGTGTGTCTGTGTGTATGCATATGTGCATCCCCTCTGTATACATGTGCATTCAGGAGTACTGGAAAACGTTTTTGCTGACCGTTCATGGTCAAATGGAAGACATCTTCTATACTAGCCACCAGCAATAAACTATAACACAGGTGCTCGTTGCATGGAATGTGTTCAATAAAAAATATCACAAAGCAGTTGTTTTGATTTCTTTCCTGTATTCACTCTCTCATCTCTACACGTTCTGCCTTTCTTGCATTCAATAATCTTATCAAGCTGAACATCAAAGGTAGTTTGAAATTATAAAATTAAATATTTTTTTGCCTATGAAAAATGTTTGAATTGTGCAATAAAGCAAGTGTCTTTGTGTCTACTATATACTAGATCACAGCATTTAAAAAGACATACATTATCTAAAATACTAATAGGATAGCTATAACACTGACCAGGCCCATCCACTTCTATATCCGTTAGTCGGAGCAATACTCAGAGGGTAGTTACGGTGCAACTAGGGATTATGATTTTAGTGGTATTTTGTCAGAAAGTGTATTTGTGTATTTTACTATGTTTGGTTTGAGTTTATGGTCTGCAGTTCTCTAAGATGTGTGGAGTCATACCCCAATTTTCCTGGTAAATCTTCTCTCTACACTTACACTGGTTATATTTTGAGTGAAGTTTTTTTCTACCACTAGGTTTAGAGATAAGGTAATGTCAAGTCAGGAAAACTGCCATTATTTCCCCTGGCCTAGTTAACTGGAGACATCACTTGTGACCAACAGAGCCAATGAGATTTAATTTTTTTTTCTTAATAAAGATTTACATTCTGTCTGCTAAGATTATACCTAAAAAGTTATGAATAGTTATTCCTACCGCTGCCTTGGCACTTTGAGAAAGGGTAAATCTATTGGGGAATATGTTTGCCACAGAGGAACCAAAGCCAAGAGGTGTAAACAGTGAGACACTGGATCCTAGATCAAAAAGTTAGGAAACCAGTGCCAAAAGAGCTAAGCAACTTCCATTTCAATTGCAGATTGGTTCTAATGCTATTTGTGCTAATTCGGCTCCCACTAAGATGTTGAGGTTCTCTGCCCCCAGTTGACCTTGACTAGTAAAATAAAGTGGCCAGTGACCAGAAGCCTAAGGCTGGGCAGGGAGACAGAGGCGGGACATTATATTTCCCAGGGGAAAGAAAGCAGGAGAGAAGGAGTTTTGATAGGGAAACAGAGAGATCAGACTTGAGGGAGCAGGAGAGAAAGCAACCAGCTGTGTAAGAATCAGGAGGCAGCCTCAGGGACCACTTTCCCATTGCGTCTGGAGTAGCAAGAGGCCCAGCCTTTGAGCTGCTTAGAACATACTAAACATAAGGCTGTGTGTGTGTGTGTGTGTGTGTGTGTGTGTGTGTGTGTGTTGGTCTGTCTGTTTGTCTTTCATTTGAGAGTCTAGAGCATTTTGTCAGACAGTAGCAAGAAGCTTGCACAGCCTGAGGGGAGTTCAGACAGGATTAGCAATTTACCACTTCAGGTGTGAGCATTCTAAAGGTTTTCTACAATCATACCAACATTTGGTGTTGTATTTTCAACTTAGGACAATTTCAGACACATGTAGCATTTCCTTTATGCATTGAGAGTCTTTCTATATGCCTGGTTTTCAACTTGTCTCCTAGGATGAGGTAGCTGTTCAAACTTTTTGTGTATTTCAATTATACTTTTTTCTTATCATTGAGATTTAAGGATTCTTTACCCATTGTGGACTTACGTTCTTTAAAACACCAAAGTTTTACATTTTTCTCCATGCCAACAGTGACTTTCAGAGGACAGAAGTTCCTTATTCTAATAAAGTTCAAATGAATTATGCTTTGATTTTTATTGATCACTCTCTATTAGTGATCTGGGACATCTTTCCCCAAACTAGAGTTATAACAGATTGGTCCTGTAATTTATTCTAGAAGTTTCAGGGCTTCAAGTCTTGCAGTAAGGTCCATGATTTGTTTTGAGTTATTCATAAAGTGTCTTACGTCTTCTTCTTCAAAGTAGTTGATTTTTAGAAACAGTTGAATTCTCTTAAGGCCTGGTCTGAAGATGCCTTAGTGGGAATTAGAGAAGCATTTGTTTACTCTGAGGCCTATTGTGCCTCCTTACTGAGCCCCAGCCTTTCTGAATTCCCTATCTAAAACTCTGTATGTGTGAAGCTTCTCCTCAGACCGCTGAGAGCAGACTCTGCCAAGCCTTGAGGGAGATTGTTGACAGCAGTTCATCTAAAGTCATGTCCATAAGACATTCAGATGAATGCTCAAGGGATCCTCCTCCAGGTCTGGAGTTAGTTCTCTTTCCACAGGAGTTCTCTCCTTCTTGGGCTCTGTCTTGAAACATTCTGCTTTGGCCTCTGCAGGTCCTATACACTCATGCTGGAAAGCTGGGCTGTACCAGGAAGCCTTCTCTACACTACAGTCTAAAAGCTCTCCAGTCAGCAAGTTAGGAACCGTGCTTCTGGTATGTGCATAGCTCATTCCCTTTACCCGATATCCACAAGACAGTGATGCATATATCCTGTGTGTGTTTTTGTTGTTGTTTGGTCTGATTTTAGCTGTTACATGTAAGGGAGTAATTCCATATTGGCCTTCTACAGTAGAATTTTTGAGAAATTGAACAAAATAGCTTTATTTTTTCTATTTTAGGTAGAAATAGTACAAAATCTTACCCTATCTACAGACAAATGTTCTCCCAACTTGATATACCTGCAAACATACAAGGGAGAGGGAATATTTATTTACATATCCTTTTCTTTCATAAAAGTATATCTCCTGTAGTCATTGACATAATGATTTTTGGGTTAGTATCATCAGTGAGTTTATCCAACATTTTTAAGCAGCTATGGGTACTAAGGAAAAAAATATAAGGAGAATAAATTTGTGAATAAAATGTTAAAATCCTTGACCTCAGTAAAATAATTTGTATATGTAACTGCTAAAGATAGCTCCTTGCATGTCTAACAGCCAATCACATAACATGCCTGTGAGATGGGTAGAGCAGTGCTCAAGACTTAAAGATGGGGTAATGGAACTGGGATAAAGCTCAGGTGCAGCCCTCACTTAGCATATTCCAAAGCTATTAGTTTAATTCTAGGGCTGAAAAAAAAAAGATAATGGAGAAGGAGAATTTCATTAACTTTCTCAATAGGAATTTCATTACTTGCTCTGCTCCCCCCCCCCAATATTTGGACTGTGAAAATAAGAGTTATTTCATTTTAACTGTGAAAGAGTGAGAGCCAGGATCCGATGGTGGTGGTGAGTTCTAAACTGTGGTGACTATGTGGTGTTGTTGAGAGGCATGCCTACAAACTGCTGGGTTAAAACACTCCAAGATTCATATGCATCTCAATAGTGGATTAGGCCTACTCAGGCTATATAATAGAATGTGTTCTTAGAGAGCAGCCCAGACTATAGAGGTTTTAAAAGGTAACATAAGAGGCCTAGAGCTAAATAAAACAAGGAGGGAGATGTAGGCAAACCAGAGAAAACATTTCAGTCAGAGAGGATAAAGTGCAGAGCCTCAGGGCTGAAAAGATGTTTTTCAGGAAAAGCAAGGATACTGGGCTGGAAGAGTTAAAGGAAGGTATGCAAATGTCTCCCAGGAGGCTTGCTACAGACACAGTGGCTTGCCCTAAAGCAGTACTTCTCAGCCTGTGGGCCAGGACCTGGAGTAGCATATCTGATACTTACAATTCATAACAATAGTAAAATTACATTTATACAGTAGCAATGAAATGATTTTATAGCTGGGGTCACCATACCCTGAGGGGCTGTATTCTAGGCTCTCAGCATAGGGAAGGTTGAAAACCACTGCTAACTGGAAAGCAGCATGACCACCCTTGCTATTAGCACATGAAAATTCTGAGAGAAAACAGCCTAGAGGCTGGAAGTATTCCCCACAGGACCAGAGAGGCCTTCTGAGGACTAGAATGCAAGCTGAGCTTTTAGGACTAAGACCTTCTACACACTTCCAAGGGACACCCAGAGTCCTCGTGACATAGCCTGGGAATGTGGATGGAGCAGCCTGTGACTTGAGATGACTCCAAGCTGACCACTAAGACCTCAGCAGCTCACAGAAGAGAAAGGGAAAGATGATTAACTTTCCATCTGGATGAGAATTCGCCTTCTACATGAACCTGTTAACCCATTGATCTCAGAATAGGAAATGATCTTCATTCCCTAGCTCTGTTCCTCACCAATATTCGTTCTGTAAAAACAAGACACCCATCAGAACTTTAAGCTGCTTATAGGAAATTAAACCAACATCAGAAAAAGCTTGTGTCCTTTACACTGATCAGTTTTTATCTGCACGATTTTTTTGTGACAAGAGACAGCTTTTTGGAAATTCGAAATAGCATCAAATGAGCAGTGATGGAAGAGTCACTCATGATTCAGCCACATTCCTTACTGTTAATGTCAGAGACATGGCAGCTCATCATAGAGCAACCAGCTGTGTGCAGTAGTCACTAGCTTGAAGGAACTGCGAGAAGGTCTTTTCAAATGCCAAGCATGTTTTCTGAAACCAGTGCCTACTGACCACTCTCAGAGAGTATTTTGATGCCTATAACCTTGATTTTCCTTCTTTGGGACCTGACTGAATTGTCTGGGCTTGCCTTTATTTCCACTGCACAGAAAAGAAGCACGAGAGACAGTTCTGAGCAAGTAACCCATCTGCTACGCCTGCTTCCAAACGTCTTAGGGAATTTCAATATGAAGAGCCCGACTCTACCCCAGCCCACTTGAGCAAATTCCAAGGGTCTCAAGGCTAGTCGAGAAGATTCCCAACCAAGACCATAGCAAATGAGTCCTCAAGCACCTTTGGACATTCTGGGATCTGCTCTCAGATCCTCTGTTGAGGCAGCTTCTGGAAAGTTCAGCTAACTATAGGGGAACCATTGGCTCTCACAGCCTCTGACACAAAATCCCCAGGACAGCTTGGGAACCACGAGGCTTCATCCCAGGGGCTCTACCACCACCTTCCCCAGTAGGTCCAGAGTTACCTTTTATTTCTCTTTTCTTTCTTCTTCTCTTTTCTTTCTTCTTCTTCTTATACCCCCCATTTTTTTTTGGTCTTTTCTCACCTTCCCTCTCCTCCTGCCACCTCTGCTCTTTTCCTCTTCTCTTCTGTCCTTCCTTCTTTTTCCTCTCCCCCTTCCTCAGTTTTCCTTTCCTATCTCTTCCTCTACTACATTCCCCTGTACTCCACTTGTTTTCTCTTCCCTCTTGTCTCCTCCTTGCCTCTTCTCTCAACTCCTCCCCTCCCCTCCTCCCTCCTCCCTCCTTGCCTCTCCTCTCTTCTACTCCCCTCCCATCCCCTCTCCTTCCCTCTTCTCTCTTCCTCTCTCTCTCTCTCCCAGCACCATTCCTATGTGCAGCCAAGTTTGGAACTTCCAAGTCTCATAGCAGAAGCAGCATGGCCAGACAGACCATGAGAAACAGTACTTCTTTGGTGGTTGCATAGAAACTCGGGTCATTCCAAAACTAGTGACCACTCTCTAGCTGTCAACGCCTGCCTAGTAGAAACAAAGTCCTTTCTTGTTCACCTGTCTGAGTTTTCAAGAGAAGACAGACATATCACTTTTGGCTTTAATCATGAGATCCCTTAGCTTTTACAAGTCCGCAGGTAACACAAACTGTACACATCACTGTCCGGAAGAGAGCATACCTGTGGGAGGCTGTGGTCCAGAGGCTATCAGATTCCGTTTTCTGCTTCCAACTCTGCGGACTACTTCGCTGTCCAACTCTGTAGACAATGGTAGGAGGGCCATCCATGGCAACCTCTCTGTGGACACTGTCCTGAAATAGCTCAGGGTATTGTATGCAGGCCCACCTGTCTTCACAGGATTCCTCCTCGTTTATGATGGTTTGTAAGATTTCAAAGAAGATGATCTAATAATACGATTTGAAGAAACATATTTTGCAAGTTTTCCTCTGCAAAATTCTTCTGATATTTGTAAGAATTGTTTGGATAAATAGCAGCTAATAGTGTCCTTATCAAATCCTTCATTATCACCAAGTCTTCCTCCATCCATCCCCATCTACAATTGTAATATCATTTGTTTTCAAGTGTTAACATGTATAAGAATCAACAGAGGCATGTGATAAAATGGAGTCCCACCCACAGAGCACATGCCCTTTTGTCCCTTATTAAAACCATACTACAGGATGGGTAAAGTGACTCTAGGTCCCCAGCAAACATGCAGAAAATCCGGCTATGAGAGCATATGCCCAGAACCCTAACTTGAGAGTTGAGAGACAGGTACCTCCTGGGACCTCATCCGCCAGCCATTGACCTGGAACTGCAATATGCAGAGTGACCAGGGCTCAAAATCCAAGGTGGGGAAACCACTTAGGAATACAGCCCAAAGTCAGCCTCTGGCTTCCACATATAGCTACACAAGCATAGTATCCCCAAAGATGTGCGCACATGTGTGTGTGTGTGCACGCACGCACGCTCGTGTATGTGTGTGTGTGTATACGTATATTTACATGTGTGTGCTATAATATATATATATATATTATAACACATACACAAACAGACACACACATGTACACAGAGCCATACTATTTTTGAGAATGAAAAAGACGGTGAGTTGATAAGTGGAAGCTGGTCCACGCAGTCAGCTTATCAGGGCTTCTCCTGTACAAACTGTAATTCAGTGGCCTGTGCTGGAGCTGAGGTGCCTGGATTTCAATAAGGCGTTCCCAATTAAACCAGAAGATGGTAGAAAACTACCCATTTGGAAGGCAGAAGCAAAGAGCCTAAGGAGTGGTCTCCATGAGACTCAGCAGCAGTTGATGCTTACTTGCTACATTATAAAATGAGGGGCCAGTCAGCAGGAAAAGTGGGAAACACATTCTAATTGCTAATCTCACACTTTCCTTTTTCCAGGCTCCTCACAAAAGTAATTTCTCAGCTCCACTTGATTACACAGTACTTGATGGTCTTCAAGCAAATGCCTAAAGGCAACTGATAATTAATGAGGTGCATATAAGCACTGTGATGAGCAATGAATGTATGCTACAAATATGAATATTTATGAAAATATGCTAATGAGCCTTAGCACCCCAAACTAAAAGCACACGTCCTGAGGGTTTCCTTTTTGTTTATTATTTTACAGTCAGGTGATGGATAATGAGTTCACTCGGGGCTAGCTTCCCATGTTGTGAGCCCTGGGGTCTCTGATGTACCTACTTCAATGGCTGTTTGAGATCCCATCAAAGGAGGCAGCTTCCAGGAGCAAGATTAGCTAGTGGGATTTACATTGTAATTCTGTAAGTCATAATCACAGCATGGTCATATATATCTCTACACAATACAATGTTCAAGAAGTGGTGTGTGTGTGTGTCTTTAATTGGCCAACTCTTCTGATGGCTCCAGGCCAGAAAGTGAAGTATAAGTGGCCCTGGAAACCGGTAAGGGCCACCACATATGTTATACGTCGTTATGCCTTTTCCTCCAAGGGAGCAGACGTCAGTTTACAGCCTATGTAGTGAAACCTGGTGCCTAGTTTTGGATCCTGGCTTTACTACTTGTCTGCTGCAGGCCAGCTGATCTGGGCCTCCCTCAACCTGCAGGAGAAACGGGGTCCTAATCAGGTCGACGAGGCGTAGGCGAAGAAATGATGGCAGAGATGACACATGGAGTACAGGATCTGAATGTATTTCTTAAAAATGGCATCAGACTTTTACAGTCATCGCAAAAGAGAAATGATAAATCTGGCAGCTCAGCAGTTAAGGTACATCTGAGGCCATCTAAAACACACTGGGTCTAAAGCAGCAGCTATCTCCTCTGGACTGGTGCTGCATCTCCCGGGCCCAAGTGCTCTGGATCTGGGGGGACTGTGGATTGCATGAATCTGAGTCTTAATCCATCTATGTTCTGGTTCTAGTCAGAGTGCCAGTCCGAGTCCAGCACGAGTTCCCAAGTGTGAGTCCTAGTGCTAGTCCCTCCTATACAAAGTGAAAAGCAAGCTTATATGGTATACAGAAAGCAGGGCAGATGACAAGAGTCACGTAGGCAGGTGACAATCACATCAAGGTCAGTGATCTTACTGACCAAGATCACTGTATCTAGATGTGAAGGGGTGGGGGGAAGAGCAATGATGTCCTCTCTGCTGGGGCTAATTTGGTATTCCTATGTTAACTCTCTGGTTCTGCTGGAGGCAAGAACTAGGAGGTTCTGATCTAGCATTGCCAGTTAATTCTCTGGGTCCTGCTGGAGGCAAGCAGTGGGGAGTTCCGACCTAACACTTCTAGTTAATGTCCTTGAGTGGAAGCCCTTTGTTACTTTCTAGTATGTAAAACAGTTCTGAACTATTGTGAACTATCTATTGTGGGACTACCCTAAGGAATGTGCTTGACCTCTGTTGCTAGCTCTGGCAAGGCAGATTCCTTGTGAGAAATTCCAAGCTAAGGAGAGTTTGGAATTAAACTAGGATAGGTTGTAAACGTTATGCTGGCCAGGAAACAATGCCCAATCTTAGCCATTTATGAATCATTTCTTGGGGTACTTTTATGCCTAAATAAGAGGGCATGTTGACGATTGGAAAGACTAACCTGGAACACGTCTGAGTTAGGAGATGCCACAGAACTCCTTTTGGATCCTTATTGCCTCTAATCCTAATCAGGCTTTTACCCCCGATATTTTGGATTTGACTGGAGTAGACTAGTGGGCATGGCACTTGTCTTCATGTCCTAGAGCTTTATGAGTGTACCTCAGTTTCCTCCTTTGTAAAAGAGGGGTGATGATCACATTTACGTCCCAAGGTTTTATAACTAATAAGCTAATACTCAAGATGTCCTTAGGAGAGTGCCTGTTGTGTAGTAAGAACAAAGAATATGCACATGGGGTTCATAAATCCTCCAAGGAGAAGGCCCTTCTCCATACAGGCAGCTAGCTTAAGGAACCTAGGTCCTCCATTCTTCTCTGTGAACTGCTTGCCATGTTTCCATTATGCTATGAAAACTGCATGTCAGCTTCTTCATTTACACATCAACACATGCATGTATATGTATATGTACACACACACACACACACACACACACACACAGGGTGGGGGAGGGAGACTATGTAGCTCAGTGTTAATTTTCGGTGTAGCCTGTGCCATGAGATTATCTGTTTGTCGATGTTTGATGAGACACAAAGGCAACAGCTAAAAAAGAAAATGGATTTACCCTGGGAGTTTCAGAGTTCCCCTACGGAGTGGATCAGAATGATGGGCCTACCAGTTTCTGTTGACACTTATCACAAGAGCTGGGTATGTTGCTAGCAGCTGTGCCCTGGCTCTTCAGATTCTCTGAGGGAACTGGGATCTTCCCAGAGTGAAGCATGACCTTTTACCTCTTCCTAGTCATTCACCTTTGTCATCAGGAGGGAGGAAAACCCTGCTTCGCCCTCTCCCATGCCCCCAGTCATTCTGTGCTGAGACTCACAGGCACCTTTATTTTTGGCTCCCAACAGCTGCTCTGGCAGAGAATGCCTGCCAAGCATTCCACATTGCAGCGGGCAGTTTGAGCTCATGCTTTGCTGAGCTTACATTCTAAGGAAGAGTTAACACATGGGGACAGCAGCATGGCATCCCGCGCTGTGTGGAAAGGGTATTCCCATGGGAGATTAGAGCCCCCATAGTAATTACAGTCTTTTCTTCTTGGCATCACTTTACAGTTTTGAAATTCTTACACATCCATGATATATATATATATATATATATATATATATATATATATATATATCCTTTTTTATTAGATGTTTTCTTTATTTACATTGCAAATTTTATCCCCTCCAAAAATCCTCCTATTCCATCCCCCTCCTTGCTCACTAACTCACCTATTCCATCCCCCTCCCCCTGCTCACTAACTCACCTATTTCATCCCCCTCCCCCTCACTCAGTAACTCACCTAGTCCATCCCCCGCCCGACTCTTCCCTGACTCACTAACTCACCTATTCCATCCCCTTCCTCCC
>NW_022196904.1:186152267-186192017 GCF_008632895.1 Mastomys coucha
CACTAACTCACCTATTCCATCCCCCTCCCTACTCTTCCCCTCCCCCCCACTAACTCACCTGCTTCCTCTTCCCTGTCCTTGCACTCTCCGACACTGCTGCATCAAGCCTTCACAGGACCAAGGGCCTCTCCTCTCATTCATGACCCAAAAGACCATCCTCTGCTACATATGCAGCTAGAGCCATTAGTCCCTCCATATGTACTCTTTGGTTGGTGGTTTAGACCCTGGAAGCTCTGGGGGTACTGGTTAGTTCATATTGTTGTTCCTTCTATGGGGCTGCAAACTCCTTCAGTTCCTTAGGCTCTTTCTCTAAATCCTCCATTGGGGACCCTGTGCTCAGTCCAATGGATACTGTGAGCAACCACTTCTGTATTAGTCAGGCACTGGTAGAGCCTCTCAGGAGACAGCTATATCAGGCTCCTCTCAGCATGCACTTGTTGGCATCCACAATAGTGTCTGGGTTTGGTGACTGTGTATGGGATGGATGCCCAGGTGGGACAGTCACTGGGTGGCCCTTCCTTCAATTTCTGCCCCAAAGTTTGTCTATGTATCTCCTCCCATGGGTATTTTGATACCCCTTCTAAGAAGGACTGAAGTATCCACACTTTGGTCTTTCTTCTTCTTGAGCTTCATGTGGTCTGTGAATTGTATCTTGGGTATTCTGAACTTCTGGGCTACTATCCACTTATCGGTGAGTGCATACCATGTGTGTTCTTTTGTGATTGGGTTACCTCACTCAGCATGGTATTTTCTAGTTCCATCCTTTTGCCTAAGAATTTCATGAAGTTACTGTTTTTAATAGATGAGTAGTACTCCATTGTGTAGATGTACCATATTTTCTGTATCCATCCCTCTGTTGAAGGACATCTGGGTTCTTTCCAGATTCTGGCTTTTATAAATAAGGTTGCTATGAACATAGTTAAGTATGTGCCCTTATTACATGTTGGAGCATCTTTTGGGTATATGCCCAGGAGTGGGATAGATGAGTCCTCTGGTAGTACTATGTCCAATTTCTGGAGGAACCACCAAACTGATTTCCAGGGTGGTTGTACCAGCTTGCAGTCCCACCAGCAATGAAGGAGTGTTCCTCTTTCTCCACAACCTCTCCAACATCTGCTGTCACCTGAGTTTCTTATCCTAGCCATTCTGACTGGTGTGAGGTGGAATCTCAGGGTTGTTTTGATTTGCATTTCCCTGATTACTAAGGATGCTGAACATTTCTTTAGATGCTTCTCAGTCATTCGGTATTCATCAGTTGATGAATTTTTGTTAGCTCTGTACCCCATTTTTAATAGGGTTATTTGATTCTCTGGAGTCTAACTTCTTGAGTTCCTTATATATATTGAATATTAGCCTTCTATTGGATATAGAGTTGGTAAAGATCTTTTCCCACTCTCTTGCTTGCCATTTTTTCCTATTGACAGTGTCCTATGCCATACAGAAGCTTTGCAATTTTATGAGATCCATTTGTCGATACTTCATCTTACAGCACAAGCCATTGGTGTTCTGGTCAGGAAATTTTCCCCTGTGCCTATGTGCTCAAGGCTCTTCCCCACTTTCTTTAGTTTCAGTGTATCTGGTTTTATGTGAAGGTCCTTGATCCATTTGGACTTGAGCTTTGTACAAGGAGATAAGAATGGATCGATTTGCATTCTTCTACATGTTAACCACCAGTTGAACCATCACCATTTGTTGAAAATGCTGTGTTTTTCCCACTGGATGGTTGAACAAATGTTATTCAACCATGATCAAGTGACCATAGGTGTGTGAGTTCATTTCTGGGTCTTCAGTTCTATTCCATTGATCTACCTGCCTGTCTCTGTACCAATACCATGCAGTTTTTATCACAATTGCTCTAATACAGCTTGAGGTCAGGAATGGTGATTCCCAGGAAGTACTCTTATTGTTGAGAATAGATTTCGCTATCCTGGATTTTTTTGTTATTCCAGATGAATTTGGAAATTGTTCTCTCTAACTCTATCAAGAATTGATTTGGAATTTTGATGGAGATTGCATTGAATCTGTAGATTGCTTTCAGCAAGATGGCCATTTTTACTATATCAATCCTACCAATCCATGAGCATGGGAGATCTTTCCATCTTCTGAGATCTTTGATTTCTTTCTTTAGAGATTTGAAGTTCTTGTCATACAGATCTTTCACTTGCTTAGTTAGAGTCACACCAACATAGTTTATATTATTTGTGACTATTGTTAAAGGTGATGTTTCCTTAATTTCTTTCTCATCCTGTTTATTCTTTGAATAGAAGAAAGCCACTGATTTGTTTGAGTTAATTTTGTATCCAGTCACTTTCCCAAAGTTGTTTATGTGGTGGAATTTTTTGGGTCACTTAAGTATACTACCATGTCATCAGCAAATAGTGATAATTTGACTTCTTCCTTTCCAATTTGTATCCCTTTGACCTCCTTTTGTTGTCTAATTGCTCTGGCTAGGACTTCAAGTACTATATTGAAAAGGTAGAGAGAGAGTGGACAGCCTTGTATAGTCCCTGATTTTAGTGGGATTGCTTCAAGTTTCTCTCCATTTAGTTTGATGTTGGCCACTGGTTTGCTGTATACTACTTTTACTATGTTTAGGTATGGGCCTTGAAATTTCCCTTATGAATATTGATGCAAAAGTACTCAATAAAAGGCATCAAATCGAATCCAGGAACACATCAAAACGATCATCTATCATGACCAAGTGGGCTTCATCTCAGGGATGCAAGGATGGCTCAATATGTGGAAATCCATATATAAACACTTATATACACTTATAAACACTTTGTTCACTATATAAACAAACTCAAAGAAAAAACCACATGATCATTTCATTGGATGCTGAGAAAGCATTTAACAAAATCCAACACCCCTTCATGATAAAAGTCTTGGAAAGATCACAGCCATGATTTCATTTGCAACTTTCAGTAACCTTGAAAGGCAGTCATGACAAGGATTAGAGTGCAATTTTACAAATGACAGTGCTGCAGATAAGAGAGAGGCCAGCCTGCAACCCATGCCAGAATCTGGTCTCTGAGTTATTAGATTTTATAATAATAGACTTATAATAAATATAAAACAATTTGTCTTTAGGCAAATAATGTGCTACATTCACCCATTGCTTTAATGAACAATTCACAAAATAATAACATAAGCAGAGTGTCATCTTTATTTCCATGAAAGTCTCCTGAGGTAAATGGAGAAGGGTTTCATTTGACATTAGGTCCATTCATGACAGAAACAAACATGTCCTGAATGCTCAAACATTTACTTGCTTTGCTTTCTTATTCTCTTAATCTGAGTCAGATTATCCTGTGTGATGGTTTTTCTTTCGTGGTAACTTGTAGTTCGGTTCTCTTCCATGTCATAATTCTGTTTCATATTATAATTTTTTCACTTAAAAATATGGTTTTCTTCCTACTAGCCAAGTAGCTAATGAGCAATGGATGACTGATGGGGAGAGAGGCTCAGTTTCTGGATGCAACCCCTGAGAAACCCCCCATGCTTCAGTAGGTGGCCATGAAACCCATCCACACACTGACATGTTGAGTAGACTCAGTCGTATCAATGTCCTGAAAAGAAGGCTTCATGACCAGGCCCGCCAATAGATCACATCATTTCTCCTCTCATAAAATTGGTCAGAACTCAAACAGGACCTCAGCCTGAATAAAACAAATATACCCAGGAAGAATCAACAAAAAAGACCTTGATGAAAACAAGGCATTCTTTCTACAGTCCTAAATTCCATTCATACATGATCTTACTTGCCTGTGGGGAGGTAGAGAATTTGATGTTCAAATATTATTGACATGGTGCCACTTCTCTAGTATCAACAACATGAATGCAGAAAAAAAAACCTAACAAAGCTAAATGAGATAGTTCTAAATCATAGGTGATCAGTCCAGAGGGAATGCAGGCAGGAGGGTAGGATCCCGTAGATATCACAGAGGCCCAAGGGCAAACATTACTTACTCATTTTTCTCATGTTTTTGTTGTCCCATCTTTATCTATAAATGATCTGGGTAGACTTCTAATAGTGAAGTATATACAAAAACAAATCAGTAACAATAGCATTGCATGCTCGCATAAAGGTAGACAAATTGAGCTGTGAATTAGCTATGCTGGATACAGAGGATGAATTAACCACCACAACCGAGCAAGAATCTAAAATAGAAAGAACACTGAGGAAAGAACATTTTGAGTTCTTCTTGTGCTCAGTTGTAGGAACTGAACTGATGTACAGAACCAATAGGTTAATGTCTGTAAGACCTTTACAGTCATTTTTTAACTCACTGATCTCATTTTTGGTTAGTAGTGCCCATATATTAGAAATTTTGCATAGACCCCGGCAGTGATAGATTCTAGGCATATATTGCATTGCTATTTTAACCCAGTTAATATAGCCATTTATGTGGCTAAAAGTGGAGGTGTGAGCTAAACGGCCCCAAGCATCATCAGGGACCAAGGCTAGCCTCCAACTCAGCTTTGTCTGACTCTCAATTCTGTGTTCCTTTATAAAATGACATCTTCTTTTGTCACATAAAATGAAGCATGTAATTAAGTAGACACAAGAAAAAAATAGATGACCGTACTCTGGTTTTATTAAAAGAAAAAAGTTGATGTCTAAATGAGCTTCAAAGTCCCCTTGCCCACACTTTCTGTGCTTGTTCAAGCTCCTTCAGAGCTAAGACTCAGTTCACCTCTGGGGATGCCAAAAAGCTTGCGCCATAGCCTTGGCAGGGAGGAGGGCTTTAAAGGCAATGGAAGAAAAGGATGCCATGACCAAACTGATACTCTGTGGCAGGCTGCAGAGTAAGGAGGTACCAGAGGTGAGCTGCAGTCTCCAGACTTCTGTTATCAGCTTGGCCTGTACTGAAACTAAAGGTCAAAGTCGTGATAAGGAGTTCACTTTCATTTATAAAAGCACTAGACAACTTGAAGGAAGGACGACATGCAGTCTGCCCTTTGTCTCCTTCACCACCATGGCTCATCACACAGACCATTGTCTGCCCCTATTATTTTTGCTAATGGCACTAATACTTCTCAGTATTGCTGCATCAAACTGCATCTCATTAATTAACAGCTGTTTCCAGGCTGTGCCTGCTGCATAGACTCAAGGCTAATGGGACAGCCTTTCCTAAAGCTAGTGGTAGGTATACTGGCCAGGGATGGGCATTTGATGAACCCCTGTTCCTTACCTTCTCTGCAGATACCTGAAGACACCATAGATGACTAGAACAGATAGAAGAAACACAATCCGAGCATCATTCACTAGGTCAATTTGTGACCTGCACAGGTCTTAGCTACTGTAACATCAATGCCTTAACAGTATAGCTCCATGTGTAGTTAACTGTGAATGACTGAATACAGTATAAACTTTTCGGCCAGGTATTCAGTCTGGAAACTATGGTTTAAATAAAATACACCTTCTAACAAGAGAACAACCCAACAGCATCTTGCAAAGTTTGTGGTGATGAATCACTCCACATCTGTTATTTAACTTACATACACCCAGCAAAGCACATTGCAGTATTTCGACCTTGATTTGCAATGGTAAACCCACAAGAACTTTATAAAATGCATAATCAAAACAGAGTTATAAAGAATAAAAGCAAAGTGAAGGGGCAAAATAATGAAAATAGTACAAGTAAACTTTGAATCTGTGTTAACAGAATCCAAGAGCCGACCATGGGAGTGGCCATGGTTGCTAGGTAACGGCCTCATCCTTTAGAGAGGGACATAGTGAAGATCCACTTTAGACATATGCAAGAAAAGGCTTATGATGAAAATAGGACATTTTCCTGGAGAGAAAAAAAATGGCACTTTAAAAACTTTCACAGTAAAAGAACTCTCAAAATTATCTCTCAATGTTGTAACTACAAAGACAAAACTAATCCAAACTGAGAGGAATACAGGAGGAAATCAAAACAAACCAGAGATGTTTCCTCACCATGTGGGCAAGGGCAAGGAGGCAGGCACCACTCACATTGATCTTCACAGCTTCTTAGAAGAAATAAAACCCTTCAGTTTTCAGTATTTCTAACAACACTGTACTAAATAATTTTTTTTTATTTTTACATCTCTGCATACATTTATAAGTGACTATAAAAACCTTCAGTATTTTCACAGAAAAGTTTAAAACTCAAAGAACAATTGTAAATTTCCCCCACTAACTAGTATAAATTGTGTGGTTTCCACTTCTTTGGAAACTTTTGAAGGCACAGGATACCATGCATATCAAGGGCTTCCTGTACATGTGATCACTCTTCCTGTACATGTGATCATTCTTCCTGTACATGTGATCACTCTTCCTGTACATGTGATCATTCTTCCTGTACATGTGATCACTCTTCCTGTACATGTGATCATTCTTCCTGTACGTGCTGATCACTCTTCCTGTACATGTGATCACTCTTCCTGTACATGTGATCACTCTTCCTGTACATGTGATCATTCTTCCTATACATGCTGATCATTCTTCCTGTACATGCTGATCATTCTTCCTGTACATGCTGATCATTCTTCCTGTACATGCTGATCATTCTTCCTGTACGTGCTGATCACTCTTCCTGTACATGTGATCACTCTTCCTGTACATGTGATCATTCTTCTTGTACATGTGATCATTCTTCCTGTACATGTGATCATTCTTCCTGTACATGCTGATCATTCAAGGAGGAGGTCAGCTCCTATAAAACCTTCTAACAGGTACCGACAACATACACCAGAGGCTGGAACTCACTGGCATGACTCATAGTTAAGCTCCAAAAAGTCTAGATATAGAGCCGGGAATAGAGGTGCAGAGGAGCAAACAAGGCAGGCTCTGTGAAAGAGTGCCTGTGATGTCCAAGAGGCATTTCGGTGGAGCAATGCTATAAAGAAGATCCAAGTAGCTAAGGTTTCTCATTAGAGTCAAGACAAACATGCATTATACAAACATGAAAGACATGTATACTCTATCGATTATGACAAAGTACATTAACTATTTCTATCAGTTTCTTGATAACATCAAGTTATAAAAAGGAAAGATGTATTATGGTTCCAAATCCAAATTCTGCTGGCCCCAGTACTTTGGGGCAGTAGAGAGGTAGAAAGGAAGAACAAAGGTTGGCACTCTTTTATTTTTCAAGGGCATGTACCCACAGACAACCCACTGGGAACCCCATCAATGTCACATTGACAATAAAGACTTTAAAACAAGGGCCCCCAAGAATGTGCAGCCAGGAGTCTGACAGACATACAGCAAAGCGAACTTTACATAAGCCATCAACGTTTTCTTCAGAGGAGAATCTAAAACTACCAAGGAAGGATGACAAGCCATGCCAGGTACCAAGACAATGACAAGCCATGCCAGGCACCAAGACAAAGCAGTTTCTTTTATAAAGTAGACAATGTCTTTTAGTGACAGATCAGATTTTTGCTCAACTTCACGTTCTTTGTGATTGTTTCCAGGGTAAGCTCTTCCCAGGCATATGCCCTGTGTATTTTAGCATAATGCATGTATTTTATGTGCCCTGCAAAGAAAAGGATCTGGGCTGAAATCCTGACCACTGAGAAGGGAAGACTCAACACCAGTCAAATCCATACACAGATAAGTGTCACCAACATTGAGAAACTTGGGTGACTTTGGAATTTGTGGAATGTGACTCACTGGTAAGAGAAACATCAGCATGAAAGTCTCCACCTCTTTTCTCCACCTTTCATGAAGGGAAAGCTGCCTAGGACATGGACAGCTCTGAAAGCTGCCTTACGAGAGGACCGGTATAAATGGTATAAACGACAAGGCAGCAGATGAGGACAAGAGATAACAACCTGAGCTATAGACCATCCACTTGCAACTCACCAATGCAGAGAGCTCTTGTCATGTGTGACGGAGATCCTTACACGGAAGCTGTCCCTTGAAGCTGAAATAGCCTACTATGTCTAACAAGAATCTGAGAAATGGCAGACAGTAGGAGAACAAGGAAAGGAGACTCCAAGTCAGGAAGGAGGGGAGAACATGTGAAAAATACAAAGAGAAACAAGATGGAGCTTTCTGGCCCTCTTGCAAGTATAAAGCCCCTCTAAGCCTCCTGCACCTCCATGAGAATTAAGATTCCCAGAAAAGAGAGGAAGAGAAATCACTGGCTTTGCTTTCCTCAAAGGGAATGCCATATTTGTTTATGGCTCTTTAAAAGGCTTGCTGTGTGCTTCAAAGCATTCAAACTGGCACCCCACACAAGGAAGATGAGCATCTTAGTGGGTGGTAGAAGATGAACAAGCACAGACAACAAGCGACAGCAGAAATCAGGTGACCTAGTGCATCAGTAGCCCTGACTTTATCTGCTACTCAGGAGGGGGTGATTAGTAACAAAGAGCCACCAATAAAGGACCTAATGAAGCTGCCGAAAACGAGCCTGATCTTGTGCATTCCTTTCAAATTAAAAAAGAGAAGGCATCTGTTTTTCAGAAGAAGTATCTGCAGGGAGATGTTGGCGTATGGCGTTGGGTTGTAATGACAGACTTTCACTACTCTCGCAGTCCTAGGAATATGAAGTTCTTCCACAATGGATGCTTTATAACTAGCATGGACTGTCCCTGAAAGCAGGTCGTGTTGGACAAGCCTAAGTAAAGTCAAGAGGGTTGCTCTCAGATTATTAAAAGTGATCTTAGGAGAAAAGTATAAGTGATTAAGAAGAAGGAACATGACCAAATCATGGGAGAGAGACAGTGCCCCATGTCCATTAATTGCTGATCCCAGGCAGGTCACGAAGATTCTGATCATCACTTGCTTCATGGGACAATCACAGCCATTATAATATCAGGTTAATATAAATATTTAATGAGATGTTATTACAATAACCTAAATCAAAATGACAGAAATAAGTAATATTCACTAGATATCTATTATGTAGCAGATATTTTGAGAGACATTTTGAATGAGAGATGACAGTTGAGCACCCCGGCAGTGTCAGCAGAGTGACGAGAAATGTATGCTTGCAATTGAAATTGTAGGGGATATGGATTTCTCTCTCAGATCAAGATGAGTTAGTAGTTTTAATAAGCAAGACTTAAAGAATTTCTTAAATAAATGACAACCAATATGGAACAAGGTGAGTGATTAACAAGACCTGGGCCCTGTGCCTTTCTGTTTGAATTCCCACCACGGGTTTTGCTTTGCTCTCCCACCCCCCACACAGCTGTTTTCTATGGTATGAGTTCATTTTGTTAATTGGCCCAGCTCTCCTTTCCTTCATTTCTAACAGCCTCTTGTCTCCTTCGGAGCTCTTCGTATTTCCCAACACTCCATAGTTCTGGGAAATCCCCCTGTCTCAGTCTCCAATGTCCTGGCTGTCTTGCAGAGTAGGATGTGAGGTGTGTGAGATTAAGAGGAGCTAGCCTGATTTGATCATTAAAGCTGACTGCCATGTTCTGAACATTTGTATTTCTACAAAGTTCATGTTGAATCTAAGCATGCGGGCATAGACTCAATCCTCAATACTGGTGTGAACAGACCTTTTGGAGGTGACAGAGTCCTTATGAATTAAATTATTCCATAAAAGAAGCTATAGAGAATGCATGACCCCATTGACTCTGTGAGGACTTGGTAAGAAGGAGCTAACAAAGAGAAAGCAGGCCGTCCTGGAGCAATGACTCTGCCAGCATCCCTTATATTATTAGAGTTCCAAGCTTCCAAAATGGTTATCAGTAAACTACAATTATTTATATCTAGTCTCAAGTATTTTTGTTACAGCATCCTATATGGACTAAGACATTCTCCATTCTAATCTAGGAAAAAACAGATAACATTAACATTTTACAATTGGGCTCTCAGAATCAGAAGTTTTCTGGTCTTGTGTTAAAAGCCTTTCTTAATACTGTGGCAAAACATCTGATTTGAGTGAGGAAAGATTTATTTTGGCTCTAGTTTAAGGGGTTTACAGTCCATCATAGGGGGAAGCCATGTGGCAGGAGCTACAGTGACAGGTGCCACGGTAACAGGTACCATGCCCCATGGTGATAGGTACCATATAGTGCCATGGTAACTGGTTCCATGGTGACAGATCACATCTAGGATTCTTCACATCTTCTCTTGGTAAAATAGAAAGCATACAATGGTAGGAAGTATAGCTAGGCCATAGAACCTTCCTAGGCCCACTTCTTCCAGTGAGGCTCCACCTCCTAATATTTCCATGCCTTTCCAAATTAGCACCACTAGTTGGGTAACACGTGTTCAAATGTAAAAGACCATGGGGATGAGTCATATCCAAAATGCCATATCTGTGATGGCTAATCTTGGTTGTCAGCTTGACACACCTGGAAAGAGAGAACCTCAGTTGAAGAATCCCCTCCCCATTAGATTGGTCTATGGGCATCTCTGTAGGGGATTTTCTTGGTTCCTAATTAAAATATGAGAGTTGACCCCACTGTTGGGATACTATCCCTAGCAGGTGGGCATGGCCTGGATAGGAAAGCCAACTGGACATGGACTGCAATCAATACCGTAAGCCTCCATGGTGTTCTGCCCAGGTCTCTGCCTTGACTTCCTTCCCTGACTTCCCTAAATGATGGCTGGTGACCTAGGAGTGATAAGCAGTAGTAAACCCTTTTCTCTCCAAGTTGTTTGCCATGTCAATAAAAGCCAAATTAGAGCAATAATCTTGGATTTCAAGATGCAAGAAAGTAACCTACAGCCAGGTTATGACTAACCAGAGAAAAGATGTCTACAGGAATCAGAAACAAAACTTATTGATTACAAGAAACAGAAGGAACATCACAAATTTGAGGGACAGACAGAAGCCTCACGAAGTTTGTTCAATCAGGGATCCAGTCTCATTCCAGGACACCGTCTTCTCTGTCACTCACAGCTATAGAATGGAAACAAATTCTCTTTTTCACTCACACTTTTACTTGTGTTCTGATAATTTTTAATTAAAAGAATCCCGATTATTATAGAACTAACCTAAAACAAGCACATAATCATTTATTTAAAAGAAAAACGCAACAGTATTAGCATAGGGCGAAGAGGTGGCTCAGTTAGGCAAGTGCTTACTGCAAAGCAGACAGACCTTAGTTTGACTCCTGAGAGCTCACAGAGAATAAAGAAGCTGGGTGTGGTAGCATGTCCCTGTAATCCCAGGTCCCAGCACTGGAAAAGTCAAGTCAGGAAGATTTCTGGGGCTTGGTGATGAGCTAGATTAGGGCCAGCTACGTGTTCAATAAGAAATTCTGCTTCAAAAAGAAAAAGAAAAGGGAGAGAGGGGGACGGGAGAGAAATACAGAGAGAGAGAGAGAGAGAGAGAGAGAGAGAGAGAGAGAGAGGGAGAAAGGGAGAGAGAGAGGGAGAAAGAGAGAAATTGAAAAAAATACCTTACTTTAACCTCTGATCTCTATGTACACCTGCACACAGACCTGCACATATACATACAAATTTAAGTTTTAGTGTAGAAATATCATACCATGATAAAATTGCTTATAAATAGCCAGCATATAATAAATTTAAACCTCCATGTACCTTCCTGTGGTTAAGATCATATGGAAAAGCCATCCTATGTGTTCCAGCCCCAGGGACTTGTGACTTCCTGAGAAGAATATTCTCCTGAACAAGTGAACAAGTGAAGAACGTTCACTCAACATTTTGGAAACCATTTGCTATACTCTTAGTACTCACAGTCTTCTTAGACTCCCGGAGTACTTGTAGATGCCAGACTGCTAAAAGAGATTTAAGAAAGAAATTAGAATCTCAAACAGATAAGCCTGTAGACAGCGCACAAAACAATTGTCCACCAAGTGGGAATTTCTGGCTTCTTCAGAGATTCAGTCGTGTCACGCGTTGTTTTTCTGCAAGCTGTCTCGTAAGAGGATGTTTTGCTGAAGCAGACATGAGAGAGGGTGTTTTGCTGGAACAGACACATGGTGTTCTCCTGGAAGCTGTCTTGTGAAGAAGCATCTGATATTTTGCTGGAGTGGATACTTGAGAGGGCACATGATTATTTAAAAGACTATAAATAACCCAGCAGACCGTGAGAGGCTGCTCTTGCGTTGGTTTGCCTTGCAACGCCTTGCTGTACTTTGCTGATCTTTACTTGTCATGATTTCGTAGAGAGAAAAGAGCCAAAGAAGTTCTGCTGGTGTTCCAGCTGCTTCTTGACACTTCCGTGGACTTGTGCCAATTTAACTTATCCTCGTGGTTTCTTCTGAATTGGGTCGCCACTACTGATTCGTGTTTGGAATCACCCCAAAGAACTACTTCTAAACAGGTACACATCCCCTGCTTCCTAATAACCTTTCATTCCCTCTACCTCTGATATGTGGGCTAGGAGGTTGAATCATTTAAAAACCCTAATTAAAGTAGGTTTTGAATCTAAGCCCACATACCCATAATAAAAAGGCAGGCCAGGAGGTGGGTATATCAGAAATAAGATATCAAGAAGAGTCCCCAATCTGATGGTGCCAGGAAAGCTAGCCCCAAGGTGAAATTTGCCTCAGGCTGGTTTGCATGCATTTATTGAACAGTGCATTTGATATCCTTGTAGATTCAAAAATAAATGATTTCTAGTCCTGAAGAGCCAGAAACATGGCATGTGTGGGAGATGAATTTCTTCTGTCCCCTGAAACACAGTCAACTTAATAAACCAATTTAGCTTTGAAACCCTGAGATTCCTATTGCTATTGGGTGTGCCAGGACCTTGTAGAGGAAGTAACCTCTTCTCTAGACTAATAGTCATTTAGTGGGTGCAGATACCTGTCAAATCCCAGTGCATTCTAACTGCAGCCTTATAACCTAGTAGGAATCACTATTCTCATGCAGGTGAGGAGAAAACTAAGCCCCTGAATAGTTTCATGACTTTCTGTCCTACATGAATACAACTTACAATGCTAATCCATGATCTCTGCTACTAGCTAAGGAATAAGAAACTTACATTAAAATGTCAGGTAATGCACTATTTTCTTTATTTACATTTCAAATGTTATTTTCTTTCTGAGTTTCCCCCCTCCTAAAAACCCCCTACTCCATTCTCACTCCCCCTGCTTCTATGAGGGTGTTCCCCCACCCACCTACTCACTCCTGTCATCTCCTGGCCCTTGAATTCCCCTACACTGAGGCATCTATCAAGCCTTCATAAGACCAAGGACCTCCCCTCCCATTGATGCATGATAAGGCCATCCTCTGCTACATATATAGCTGGAGCCATGTGCATTCCTTTGTTGATGGCTAAGTCCCTAGGAACTCTGGTTGGTTAATATTGTTGTTCTTTCTATGGGGTTGCAAACCCCTTCAACTCCTTCAGTACTTTCGCTAACTCCTCTATTGGGGATCTCATGCTCAGTCCAATGGTTGGCCGTGAGCATCATCTGCCTCTATAATTGTAAGGCTCTGGCAGGGCCTCTAATCTTCACTAAGAAAGCCTTGTCCTTAGTGAAGTCCTCTCATAGTCATCTCTCTTAAAACCACTGTCACTTACTGTATTCTGGTGTTGATTTCTGTCACCACTAACCATTTGTAGAGTTTCAGAACTGTAAAAGTTGGGTTTGTCAAGGCCTTCAGAAGTCATCCAAATGTGGATATTACTAAGACTTCAAGAATTTCAGTCAATATGCATACAACAAAAGCTCCTCTGGTGGGCTAAGCACATCTTAGTTCCCAGGTCTACATAAAGGTTGAAATTCAAGTTTTGGAAAAGTTTGAGTGCAGTGAGGTAGGGAGTCTTCCCCAGTGGTGACATGAGAAGAAACAGAAGAAAAATGGAGCAGTGGGGCCCTCAGTGACCATGAGCTTCAATAACAGTAAAATTTGCCATCTGTGGGGCCCTCAGTGACCTTGAGCTACCATAGCAGTAATATCTGCAATCTGCGGGGCCCTCGGTGACCATGAGCTACCATAGCAGTAATATCTGCCATCTGCGGGGCCCTCGGTGACCATGAGCTACCATAGCAGTAATATCTGCAATCTGGTGGTGTGTTTCTCCCAAACCACTTGACTACCGACCTCTGATCTTCTATTATGTGTCAGAGAATTCTGTAACTTCTTTAAATATATAGACTCATTTGAGTCCCATATCAGTCTTGCAAAGAAAACTCTATTAGACGAAGACACTGAGGCAAGAAAATATTTTTTTTTAAATATTGTCCAAGCCATTTCCTTTTATAGATGAGGAGACTTAGGCAGGAGGTGGTTAAGGCGCTTTCCTGGGATCATAGTTACTAAACTAAAGAGCCAGAACTTGAGCCCAGACATTGAGTTGAGTTCTGGACTACAAACTCTTAACCAGAGCACAGTCATAATAGTGAGGAATGATGTCTCTTCCTATTTACTTCCTCTTGGTAACCTGCTACTGCTTGGGCTTATTCTCATGGGCTGCTGATAACTACTGTGAGATGGGACCACTGTGATCTCATCCATTCTGTACAATGTGAAACTACCTTTCCAACACCTCTACCTGACACTGCTTGTGCTTTGACTGAATTAAGACAAATGTCAGGTCATGCTTACAGATAGATGGTGTAAGAGACCCAGCAGGCAGAGAGATAGGCTTAAGGCAGCCCTTGTGAGACTGGCTGAGATGCCAAGGCAAGTCCCTTGAATGAGAGGGGATAGAATGGGACCAGGTAGATGGCAATCAGCAGTACTCACTGAGGATGTGGTCATCTTGAGGGAGATGTTATTGCTGGTTTGGAGGGTAAGTTGACCTTGCTTTTACAGGTGAGGTGTCTGCCTTAGTTGTGGAGAACTTGGGCTGATTCATTCATTCAGTAAATTTGTATTACTTTTCTCTATGGAGCAGATGTTGTTTCAGGACTTTGAAGTATGTTATAAAGTTAAGAGCCAGAGGACATGCACATTTGTTGCAAGAGCAACTTCCAGCTAGCAATGTCCAGGTAAAAGATCTTTACCACCGTAGGTGCTGAATCGAGGATTAAGAGACCTGTGTATTGTGTGCTGTGTAGAACCTTTCCACCTTTCATTCTCTTACCCCTTATTTTTCCCTTCTGTGACTGGAGAGTTGTCCTACTTTACAGAGGAAACAGGGGAAGATAACCAAGAAAATCACAAAGAAAATTCCCTGTGTCTATGAACGACAGATCCTTCCTGTGCCTAAAATCAAGTTTCCTGAAAACTTTCACATAATTGCCAAAAACGTAGCACTCAGGAGAGCAGGTGAGGACATGCTGTCTTATCCTTCATCCTTGCTCCTGGACTCCTACTTTCTGAGGGGCTTGGTGGCTGATTAACAAGTCGTCTGATAAATATGCAACATGATTCTAGCTTAACAAGTCCTGCAGCTGTTGGGAACCTGATGAGGCAAACAAGGCCATAGAAATATGTGACATTGGAAAATCACGAGCTATCCTCACAGACAGTCCTCTCCTCAATTCACTTCTCTGGAGTTTCCCAGGCACTGGTGGACCTGGTCTATTCCCGAGACGCAGGGATTCTTATCAAGGTACCTGTGGGCTGCTGAGACTGTAGCTGCAAGCCCTTTAGTTCCTGAGCCACATTCTTGCAAAGTTTTATGAGCACTTTGCTTATTTTCTTGTCCTGCCTGCATTTTCCTCTTCCTGATATTGGCTCTCCTAACTTTCCTCTTCCTTACTGTATATGGTGACGATTGACGTACCTCTGTGGAGAGTGCAGTTGTTCTTAAATAGACATGACCTATTCCACGCTGGGCCTGGGCCAATTTACAGTATTGGCTGGAATTACTAGGAAAAAAAAGAGTTTTCATGTTAAATGGTCTTAAAGTCAAGAAAAGCAAATATGAATTGATGAGGGTGCATCCTCTCTATCAGAGAATTGATACCAATAAAGAAAAAAAAAGACCAGATCTGAGGATGTCTGAGCTCCTATGTCCAGCTTTCCCTAAAGCCATTCTGCTACCCAAAGCACATATGATGTTTAAAGCACTTTGACTTAGGATTTCGGCAGATTTACATAGATGTAAATTAAAGAGTCCTGACTTTTTACACCTTTGCACTACTTATATTTTAATAATAACAAAACTTAGTTTTATCGTAGCATCTTCTCAACATCCCTTCCCAAGAATGATTATCAAAGCCACTTACCTAGTGACAGTTCTATGCAACTCATTTATTTTTTTGCTGGTGAATGCTGACCAAGTGTTAAAAGCAGCAGGCTTGGATCACTTCCTACACAGTGTCTGTGGTTTGGCACAGTTTTGCACATGCAACAATGTTAATGGATGCATTTTGTTCTAGCAAAGCTACCTGGGGTTTGGTCTCTAGAGATACATAGGTTACAATTCATGACATTTGTAGGCTTAGGTTTGGTGTCGGACATCAAAATTTTTACTTTAAAATGTGAAGATTTCCCAGGATCATTATGGTCTTGTTTACATGCAAATTAGTTTAAATCTGTAAATCAGAGTTCCCTGAAAACCTTTAAAGTGAAGGCATTGGAGGGTGCGCACCATCATCCTCTTCTCCTTATGCTCTCTGACTCGTGGCCATGCTTGTATCTTTTAATTCTTCAGTAAAGTGCTATTTGTGCTCCACATACTTTATTACCAATATGATTTGTTTCCAGTTCATTCAAGCCAATAGAAAATGCCCACTAGCAAGCAGAATCTCCATACCTAAGGTTTGGCAGGTTAAGTGTGCCCCGTCTCAGCCATGCTTGAGACTGTCTAAAGGACCTTGGTCGCTGTGCAGCATGTGCTGTCCTGTGTGTTCTTACTGGGATCTGCTTCCTCTTGAGTGCCCCGTCTCAGCCATGCTTGAGACTATCTAAAGGACCTTGGTCGCTGTGCAGCATGCTTGGTCCTGTGTGTTCTCAATGGGATCTGCTTCCTCTTGAGTCCCTTGTCAGAACTTCCTCTCCCTCCCTGTGGTGGTGAAATTCTTAGTCCATTTTTTTTCTTTTGCTTATGCAGTGCACCTGTACTGATCAATATGTATTGTGTTTCTGTACTGTAAACTGTAAAGATTTTTAAGGAAAACAAGTGCAGTTATACAGAAGAAAATTTAGATTACTGATGCTCTCACTTTTATAGAAATAATGACTATAAGAGGAGTGTGTGTGTCTATGTGTGTGTGTATGTATGCGTGTGTACATGTGTGTGTGCATGTGTGTGTGTGTTTATAAATGCCCTCTTACATAAAATTTACTCTTCATGTGCTTGACACTTTTACGATTTCCCCTGACCTTTTGTTAAGAGTCCATTGTGAATGTTAACTGACACATCTTCTCTGAGATTTTAAAGCTAAAATATATTTCATGATCTGAAAATATCCTTAATTGGCACAATAAATCTCATATTGTTGGACACTAGGCAGTTTCCTATATTTCCTGGTTATAAATCAAAATGTCTCCATAATAAATTCTTAGAATGAAATTACTTGGTCAAAGGCTATGCATTTTTTAATATCTTTGACATGCTAACAAATTGCCGTGCGGAAATGGCAGCTCCCAACCCATTAGACACCCACACCAGAACTGCTCTATGTGACTTAAAAAAAACAACTCACAGTGCTATTTCCTGGTTGCATTGGCCTTACTCTATGTGGTGGGACACAAGCTTAGCTTATGTAATAAGTTGATTCTTTGCTTCCATACATATTGCCACATTTTCTTATATTTTCTCATTTCTCTAGTGACATATATGAAATTAATTGATTCATAGAAAATATATTAATCTTTCTTAAATTGAAAGAACCATTTAAACACATTTATTTCTTGAGCTTCAGATACTACTTTTAAAAAATATTTACCTTGAAAATTAAGTTTTCAGTTAAATATAAAAAACAGGCAATTGTTACAAACACATGTATTTCCAAATGGTTAACTGGATACCTGAACATCCCTTGCAGCACCAGACTTGGATAGTCACCAAATTTGTAGGGTTGTAGTATCATGCATCAAAAGCTTTTCTGGGTCTGCCTAACCTATACTTACTTGATAAATCATATTTCAGTATCTTGTAGAGTAAGGTCTACTCTACCTTATAACTCTCCATGCCCTCCCTTTCCCTTCCCTTCCTTCTCCCTTCCCTTCCATTCCTTTTCTCTTCCCTTCCTTTTCCCCTCCCCTTCTCCTTCCTTTTCTGTTCCCTTCCTTTTTCCCTTCCCTTCCCTCTCTACTCCCCTTCCCTTCCTTGCATTTCCCCTCCCCTTCCCTCCTCCTCCCTCCCCTCCCCTCTCCTTCCCTCCCTCCCCTTCCCTTCCCTTCCCTTCCCCTCCCCTCCCCTTCCCTTCCCTTCCCTTCCCTTCCCTGCATTCCCCCTCCCCTCCCCTTCCCTTCTCTTTCTCTTCCTTTTCCCTTCCCTTCTTTTCTTTTTCCCTTCCCTTCCCTTCCCTCTACTCTCTTTTCCTTCCCTTCATTTTCTCTTCCCTTCCTTTCTATCCCTACCCCTCTCCTCCCCTCCCTTTCCCTTCCCTTCCCTTCTCTTTCCTTCCCTCCCCTTCCCTTTCCTCCCTTTCCCTCCCCTCCTCTTCCCTTCCCTTCCCTTCCCTTCCCTCCCCATCCCTTCCCATTCTATTGCTTTCCTTTCCATTCCTTTCCTTTTTCCACATTAACAAAAGACTCTACCATCCTGATATGGTGGCCACAGCATTAATCCCCACACTAGAGAGTGAGAAGCAAAAGAATCTCTGGGGGTTCAAGGGCAGCCAAGGCTTCATACTGAGATCCCATCTCAACAGTGACAAATCCCAGTGGAATTTATTTTAATACTCATTAAATTTGAATTACTAGTGGTCTTCAAATTTTGAAACTTTTCACCCAGTAAATATTACTTTCATCTTAAAGTATTTTTGTCTTTTCACTTTTAATTTTTGTCCTTCATTGAAGTAAGGATATATAAGTGCTCTCTCTCTCTCTCTCTCTCTCTCTCTCTCTCTCTCTCTCTCTCTTCTCTGTCTCTGTGTGTGTGTGTGTATTTGTGTGTGTGTTTGATTAAGACACTTATAGATGCTTCTTATTTTACTGACCATGGTACATGAATTTTTTAACATGGTGATATTATACAGTAAAAAGATTTCTACATAATTATTTTATAACCAACCAGCCTTTGTACCCACATGCTTTCTAAGAACACTTTCTTTCATTATTTACAAAGGACAATTGGGAATCCTCTTCATGATATGTTGATTTTTGAATTCCTCTTTCTACAGTAGTAGAATTCTATATATCAGTTTTGATTGTGTCTGAAAGAGGGGACTTTATTTTAAAGAACACTTTGAGGTACATAGCAAAACTTAATGGAAAGTAAAAATGTCTACATACGTCATTTCTATCCTCTCATATCCCTGCTTCCTGAGTCAGTATGACCCATGTGGAAGAATCAGTGAGCCAAGACAGCTTAGCTATATCATCAACCAAGGTCCATGTTCTATATGAGTGCTCACTGCAATTCAATTCTGCGAGTATTCAGAAATATGAGCTAGGCCACCACAATTGCAGTATTATGCAGAATAGTCTTCTTGCCCTTTGTGCTCTTCCTAGCCTCCTCTTGAACCCTCAATCCTCATCTTTGGATCCAGAGTTCTGCCTTTTCAGAACACTATGTGGTTGGAATCATCCAGGGCAGAGCAACTTCAATCCCTGAAATTTGCCTTAAGGCCTCTGCATGTCTTTTCCTAGCTGGTTAGCCCCTTTCTTTTGATTGCCAAGTAATATTCCAAAATGAATAAAACAATTTTTTTTATTCATTAGTTGAAGGATGTCTTCATTGATTCTAAGTCTGAGTGATTGTGATTAAAGCTGCTCAAATCATTTGTGTATATTTTCTAGAAATAAGCTTTTAACTCACTTCAGTAGAAATTTGGGATGTGAATTGTCTTAGTGAGGGTTTCACTCTTGTGAGCAGACACCATGACCAGAGCAACTCTTATAAGGACAACATTTAACTGGGGCTGGCTTACAGGTTCAGAGGTTCAGTCCTTATCACCAAGGCAGGAGCATGGCAGCATCCAGACAGGCATTGTACAAGAGGAGCTGAGACTTCTACATCTTCATCTGAAGTCTGCTAGCAGAATACTAACTTCTAAGTAACTAAGATGAGGGTCTTAAAGCCCACACCCACAGTGACACATCTATTCCAACAAGGCCACACACATCTCCAAATAGTGCCACTCCCTGGGCCAAGCATATTCAAACCATGACATAAATTGGTGGATTATATAGGTAAATTGTGTTTTGTAAAAAATAAGATTCTGTTAAGGTATCTTCCAAAATGAATGTACTATTTTGGATTTCAGTAAAAACTGAGTGGCAGTTTCTGACTCTTAAACACTCTTTCCTGCATTGTCAGGGCTTTGGATCACAGCCATTCTATGAGAAGTATTAATTTCCACTTCTCTAATGATATATGATGGTGAATATCTTTTAATCTACTCATCAAAGAGCCATATATCATCTCAGATGAGGTGTTTGTTCAGATATTTTGCCCATTTTTAATTGCATGATTCATTTTCTTATTGTTATGTTTTTGAATAATAGTCTTTCATTAATTATCTCCACAAATATTTTTCTCCTCCACCCTTTAGATAGATGTGACATCAAAGGGCCCTTCTTAGCATCCCAACACAGTGGCAGCTATAGGCTCCAAACAAATGGCTTTCCAAGTGCAAGGGCAAGTGGGTCTTAGTTTCCCCATTAATCCTTATGTTTAAGGGGCATTTATTCTTGGCTACATGCCTTGTTAAATCATTTTTCTCCTCACAACTATTAATGTGTGCATCAGCCAAGGTTTCCCCAGGAGAACATTTGAAAGCTGTATCAGGAAGTTATGATGAAATCTGTGGTGTCTTCCAGCATGAATCTAGGGACACAAGAGAGCTCAGAGTCCGGGGGGTGGAGTCTGTAGCTCTCAGTCCAGGGTAGAAAGCCCGAGAATCTGATATCAGCTGGTGACATCTTGGCATTTGAAGGCCCGGGCCCTGCAACTTTGATATCTAAGGACATGAGAGTGTAGATTTCTCTCCAAGAAAGAACAAACTTGCTCTTCTATGGTTCTTTGTCCTATAGCACCCTCAATGCGTAGGTGACACCCTTGTATGTCTGCGAAGGCAGACTTTCTTTATCCTGCCTGTGTATTTAATGTCAGCCTCTTCTGGAAATACCCTCCTAGACACACCAAGACATTATCTTTGTCAATTCTCTGAGTACCTTTGAACCTAGTCAAACTGACACATCAAGTGAATCCTCCCCTGTGGCTGACCTGGTTCCTCAGCTCTCACTGGTAAAATTTTTCTGCCCTTCTGGAAGAAAGCACAACTGTATACACTTAACGGACCATGAGGTACAAATCAGCAGGCCAAGCCCAGCCACGCCCTACTCTCCACGGTGCCTAGAGCAGCTTAAGCATGGAAGATGAACAGAAGAAACGTTTCTATATTGTTTTGTAACAGTACTCATAGTGTGAACTCAGCAGTTCCTTTCCCAGCTAAAAATAATCTGACTTGTAAAATATTCATGTCCTGGTCATTGATATTAATTTCCACCTCCAGTTGCCCATCGCTTCTTGTTTTTCTTATGTAACCCCTTTCCTCACAGTTAGCTTGTTACTTTTTCTGTTTTAGAGACAGCACAGCAGTTAAGAGTGCTTGCTGTTCTACCAGCGAACACAGCTCAGTTCTCCAACCCCAGCAGCTCCAAGGCCTACTTCTGGCCCCCATAGACACCCACTCTCATGTGCACATACCTACGCACATACACCCACACACATGTCATTAAAAATAAAACAAATCTTATTTTATGACGATGAGAATTCAACTCAGAGTATAGGTTTGGAAATATTTTGCATATTTCCCAATCTTACTGCTGAATCTTAAATTCTTTATTACTTAATTTTGCCTTTGTTGCTGATTTAAAAAAATAGGAGAATTGCACTTTTCTGAATAATTATACTTATAAGGCACATGCTTGTATTACTTTTGCATGTCATTACATTTGGGGTAGAAATTTATTGTCTTCAAGGGAAGGGATGTGAACTACTCAATTGCTGATTTGATTTGTGACCTGAAATAAATGCTAAAGCTATAAATGCTTAGTTAGAACCTAAAATTGAAAGAATTATTTTTCATAAAGTTAAGTGTATAATCATCAAATTCACCTTAAATTTTATTTTTCAAATATCTATCCATCTACTTTTTGTTCTACAATCCACTATTTAAATTTATTTAAATTGTCTTGCTTTTAGATTTAATTTTTAGTTTTTTTGTGTTTGTGTATATGTGTGAGCATGCACCATGTAGTGAAGCAGCTTCAGATTCAGAAAAAGGATGTGTCCCCTGCCCCCAGTAGCTGGAGCTTCAAACCACCGTGAACTTCTCAGTGGAGGCGCTAGGAACTGAACTCAGGTCATAAGCCTCGGGTCATCAGGAGCAAGGAAATGCACACTAGGTGATTGCTGCCTTCCCCCTTATCATTGCCTCCCGGTAACTTAATTAGCTTTTGCTTTATGTGTTTTGAAATCACAATGCTTAAGAATTGTGAGTTTTTGATTTGTTGCATGTATCTTTTAAAATGATACTCTCTGGTGTGACAAAGATTTAATTTTTCCCCAAGGTTTCATATTAGCCCTTTGGAATCTCAAGTGTGGATTCAAATTTTGCCACGGCAATTATACTTTCAATTTTAATTTATTTAAATTCATTCCATTTCCTTTGAATTCTAATATTCTGTCTAAATGAGAAAATACATTTTGAATGTTTTGAATAGTGCCTGCCAGATAAGTACTCCGCAAATGCTGGCTATTATTGTTATTAATATCATCTTATGCTTATAGAGAACACTTTAAAGCTCATCTAAGCACTGTGGCTCTAAAATGAACTTACTTCCTGTGTGTTTCAGGAGTATGTGCTTCTGGAGCTCTTCAAGAACAATGCCACGTCTCTGTCAGAGGTCCTACAAAACTCTACAGCTCCATCTCTATACCATTCACAGACCCGTCCTCACACCTTTGGGTGACTCTCCCTAGGCTTTGCTCACCGGTGCCCTATTTACCTCTACCGTCCTCCACTTTAACCTTAATGTGAAGGGTGGCATCACCAGCTCTGTAGTCCGGCCACCTGAGTAGCAATAGCTAGGAAGAGGAGAAATCCAGATGGGGCCATGATGAGGGGAATTGTAAGTTCTTTTATTGCTTCCAGCCCCTCTTCCTTATCCAGCTCTCTCTCTCGCTCTCTCTCTGTCGTGCTGGCGTCTTGGCCAGTGATGAGCTGTGTTTTGCTCAAATGCTAGCTCCTCCTCACTGTCCTTTCTCCTCCTCGGGTGCTGGGAAAGCACTGCAGTTGTCCGTGGGAGACTACTGAACTCGGAAGAGCAGCAGCAAAATCCTAAGTGCCATGATTTATGCCTTACTTCCTGTGTGTTTCGTGTGTGTGTGTGTGTGTGTGTGTGTGTGTGTGTGTGTGTGTTGTCCCTAGACTCAAGTTAAGATTGCAATGGAGGATTCTAGAGGCAAATGGGACTCTAGTGAGGAGAACCAAAGGAAGAGCACTTGACTTGTGTCCCTACAGTGTTTACAATTGGGGGCTGTGAGCTGGGTCCCCCCTTCCTCAGTATGTTCATTGTCATCTAACTTTAAGTAATATGCTCTAGTTTGCCCAGAGCTTTCTGAATTAATAATTGTTACAAATATCCTCCCATTTATTATTTTAATGTTTTCTTTTACCCTCAAGAAGTTTCCTTGTTTGGGACTTAAATTATGTAATTTGCATATGGATGATCTTTTTAGAGTTGCCTGCATAGCAGGTGAGTATGTAATGAAGCAGCTGACTCCTTCTGAATGGGATGTAGCCCTGAAGTCAAAACGAAATGAGTTTTCCAACCAAAAGGGAATAGTTCAGTGAGTCCATGTAAGACTGTGCCAACACTGCATTCACATGAGGACATCCCCTGTCTTCCATTTGTTCAAACCTGTTTCTCTGAATCAGTGTACCCTGAATCTACTTAGGAAACCAGGTCAGACTGCAGGTACTAAACCTCAGAGCCAGCTTCAAAGTCAGGGGCCACACCTCAGCCTTGCCCATCTTTGTTCACTACTGATCCCTTTAGATCTAGGAGGCCATCACTGACACACACCTTAAAGTAAGGAAGAAACGCTAATGCAACCTTAATAAGTTGTCAGCCTGCCCAACCATGAACAGTGGGGGGTGACAACAGTGATTAGTTCCTGCAATGTAAACCTGAAAGCCATAAGCTTCCTCATTCCACCTGCTTACCAGGCAGCCAAGGCTACCTAGAGTTCTGCTTGAGCTGGCCTTTGCAGCCTGGCCAACCAATCAGATGCGGCCATCATTGTGTTTCTTAAATAGTGACTATGCACAGTTGGCAACAGATAGATCCTCTGTTTCAATGACTCCCCCAAACATTAATGTGTAGCCCACCCTACCCCTATATTGACAGGCATCACCAGGAAGCCCAAGTGGCAAATAAGAGGATGCTCTAGTAGCCTGTGACCTGTGTTAGAACGAAGTGGGGGCACAGGGCATTCTTGCTCTTCTGGTTCACTCACCTTTAAACTCATCCATGGAGCAGTGGGGACAGCAGCCAAGGTACGCACTTTGCTTGCTGCCAGGCAGTGGAGGCAAAAGAATAGGTTCCGATGGAAGGCTACTATTTCTCTAGCAAGATGCCACACTCTCACTGTTCCTTATGAGAACTGTGCTCAAGTGTGTGGCATGTATGTCACTGGGTCATCGCTGGGTTCACCTGTTTGCTCTGGCCTTAATCTCTGTCTAGCCTCAGAAAATGTGCTTGTCGTCTCTTTACCTGAGATTCCCCCCTCTATCAGTGGTATTTTCCTCTTCAGAGTCTTATCATGAGGCGTTAGTGAAATGATATTTATATGTCTAGCTTGGGCTTGCTACTTAATGAGGTTAATGAATATCATTGGCCTTTATCCTCATTAATGCTAGTTGGGTAAATGAATGGAGATTGTACTTGAGGGTAGGCTAAATTAATAATTAATGAGTGTACACCCTGTTTGGGTCAGGCATTGTGTGGTGTTGCAGGGAAATCGTGATGGCAATTCAGATCCCATTCCTTCTGCCATGATGATACACAGCAGTGAAGCTAGCCCTTAGTTCTGAAGTGAAAGTTTTAAAAGAGCACCACCAACTGTGGTCTAAAGTGGCACCAAGCATGCCAGGAGAACACAGACAAACGAGCCTAGTCTCGGGGAAGGCCCCTCTGAAGATATGTTCTTGCATAAGACGTGATCTCCAGCCCAGCAAAGGGAGGAGTATGAACAGCACACTTGGAAGCTTTGTAAGGAAGGAAAGGAAATACCACCAATGAGTCAAAGAGGGGCAGTGGTGTGCCACTGAGGCTCTCTGTAGGCCGAGGAGCTGGAGGTCAGATGGAAGTACCTGTGTCTAGGACCATGTCTGCACTATCTGCACAGCCATGTGAAAAGCTGGCGTGTGGTGACATTTTGGGTTCATGTTATTATGTCAGACAGCATATTTCATTTCCCTTTTCTGCATAATTAATGGAGCGATATTATGAGAGCTGAAAGCAACCATTTCACTTTGTTCATGGCTTTAAAGGTTAGGAACTTTCAGGCCTCCCTAGAGGTCTCCCTTATACTACAATCAGGTGTCAGCCAAGGTTACAGCCATTTAAAGACTGACCATGCACGACAGCTACTGACTATAGCTTGAAGCTCAACTGAGGCTGTCAAAGAGAGTGTATACACAGGGGCTCTCCACATGGAGACTCAAGGAAGTAAAGTGAAATGTTGAGTTATTTTCCATAGAGGAAGCATCCCCCCAAATACACACCCTCAGAGTTTCCATAGTAGTCTATTGTAGAAGGAGTCACTAGGAGTCTGTTGGTGGTAGGACACACAAGGGCATTAAGATTCAAAAGGAAGACATATGAGCCCAAGCCTCCTCACCAGGAATACAAATAATAGTTGAGGTTTTAAAATCACCACACAGGGAGAAGGAACAGGGCCCATGCTGACTGCACGAGGGGAAAGAAACAATATGATGTAACATATGGAGATTACCACTGACCTTAGCAGGAATAGTTTTGTGTGATGCAGGAGTTGGCATAGCCTAGGGCACTGCTCAAAAAACATGGCTGGTGTGAGAAGGAAAAGATAGTATAGCAAAGGGAGGTGGGGAGACAGCCTTCCTCATTCCCCACCTCCATCTTTTCTTTTTATAGCTCCTAGTGGGATAGCTTACATTGTATGTAAGCCTTGGTGGGAAGTCAGTTCTATACTCAGGAGAGAGAGGACATAGCTAACATAGATAGGAATATGAGGCAGAGGTAGAGATATCAAATAACCAGTTTAGAAAGGCCGAAGCTCCACAGTCGCCCCTGTTCAGGGTGTTTACCTTTGAGTATCCTCACTTCCAGCTCTGAAGTCCCCAGATCCCACAGCCGATCCCTCAACACATGCAATGTATCAGCATTACATTGACTCTTGTTCTTCATGCACGTATGCTTTGTAACCCCAACTGATTCTAAGTACTAGCTTCCTGCTATAACCCTCTGAGCCAAGTCTTAGTCATTATGTTCCTCATCAAGATATCTGAGTCACAAGCTCAGAGATCCTAAGGACAGAGATCTGTGGCTCCAAATATCTACCAGAGCCCCCATGAGGGTCCCACAGCTATGGAGCAAACCAAACGGAGAGAGAAAGAAGCTACAGTTCTCAGCATGATGAGAGAGTGGACCAGCACTGACCCCACCAAGTTCCCCTATGTTCTCTTGTTGAAAGCTTTTCAGATATATCCGCCAAATCCTGAAGTAAACCCCTCCCTGGCCAGTGCTGAATTCCCCTAGAGACTGTGTTAATCCCCAGGTTTTGTTTCGTGTTTACTGAGGATCTACTACAGCATGCCAGACACTTTGGCTTGAGGATCATCATGCCTCAGACTCGCCAGTCTCCCCAGGCAGTGGCTGCTGGCTTTCACGCCATTGCTTCCTACATGCCAACTTTCCCGGTGCCGTAGCGCAGGCTGCTTTATTTAGACAGCAAACAAAACTTTTGCTTAGAGGTTTTGAAAATAATGCAATCTATTTTTCCTTCCTCCCAGCTATTTTCCATTCTTATGTAAGGTTTTTCTCTACAAAGCCCTAGCCAGAAATCAGAGAAGCAGCAGGCAGCTTACATCTAAGACACTCAGAGAGAAGAGGCCAAAACTCCATGCCAAGCAGCTCTGGACTTGCCAGTGGACTTCGGACTTGCTGGACGCTTTAGCCCAAGAAGTTTTCAGCAAAACTAGGAACTCAGGTGAATTCACAACCTGCCACACCAGTGAACGGTTTGGCAGAGGCCTACATCAAAGACTGAGCTGAGAATTTAGAGATGGGATGCTATTGGCTCATGCCTCTCAGAGAAGAGGGTGTTTTATCAAGGAGAGCTGAGGTCAGCTGCCACCTTTCCCCTCAGGTCTTCCTTCCTGTGTCTCTCCTTTGGTGGGCCATTTTCTTCTCAAAGCAAATAACACATGGCTTTTAGTTGAATAGATGCGGTTTGGAGGTTCACTGACCAGTTCAAGAAGAAGTTCAATCTCCAGGAGGCGACTTCTAGACCAGACTGGTTTTCTCTGCAGGGAACTGTATTAGTTTCTATTCTCACTGTTATGAGCAAACATCTGACAATAGGCAATTAAGGTAGGAAGGATTTATTTAAGTTTATAGTTTATGAAGGAGTACAGACCTTATTGGAAGGAAAAGCAAGAGCACAAGCAGGAAAGCACTGGCCACATTGCATCCAGTCTAGAATGAGAACGTGCAGAGTGTGAGGCCAGGCTGACAAGCAAGACCTCCATGAGGGCTCTACCTCCTAAAGGTTCTACAGCCTTCTAAAACAGCACCACCAACTGGGGACCAAGTGCTCAAACATGTGAACCCTTGGAGGACAGTTGACAGTCAAACCGCAATGGATACAGAGTCAGAACAAGCCTGAATTTTCTCCACCCTTGCTGACAGTTTATCTCCTGTATGACCCTTGTCCTGCTTCACATGAACACAGGATGCCATGGCAGTGAGATTTAATGTACCCATTTAAACTGCTAATAATTTTGCCTGTATGTCCAACTTCTGGTGATAGACACAGATCCCTTTGTTTAATTGAGTAATATATTTTAATAATTGTTCTTTTCTGAGGCTTAAAACACCCAGTGTAATAGTTTTTAATTCAATATAAAGTGTCTCTTGATACTTTTATGAATCTTTCAATACAAATGAGACTACAATTAGCATAAATAGCTGGAGAATACACAGTAAGCTTAATCCTTCATATAGTGCCAACTTGAATATTAATCACTTCAACTGAAATAAGAATGGATAAATGGCAGCCTTTGATACTGAAGTGTGTTTTCAAATTAAAGTAATTTTGTTCCTTCATTTATTGGTAAGGAACTAGAAAATCTTACCTACTAAGGAGAAAAAAGAAGTGCATATTCTCAAATTTGGGTCTCCCCCCAAAGTATTCAGTCTTTAATAGGAGCTACCTATAACCTGATATTTGAAAGGAGAGATGACTCTCATCTGTATAGCAGGCATCAGATAAGCAGTGGTGGGGATGAGTGAACTGTTTAATCAAAGGTGGGACTGGAGACACAGCTCGGCTCTTACAAGCTTATACTGCTCTTATAGATGATCTGAGTTCAGTTCCAAGCATCTGGATAACTACAACTGCCTACAGCTTCTGCATTTGGGGGATCTAGTGCCTTCTCCTGGATGGAGTGCATGAGTACCTGCACTCAAGTGCACACGTACAAACAGACACATTTACATAGACATGATTCAAAACAAACAATAATAATCAAAGGTATTGCAAGGACTGGCTACTATGGTTTTGTGCTGCCTCGCCCACAAGACAGACACATTGGTAACTACCAGCATCTTGAGCCACTTTGTTCCTAGAAGGCTCCCGTACATCTATGGTGACACTGTAGCATCTATGGCAACATGAAATGGGAGACAGACCTTAATGCAGTGGCTAACCTGTCTTCTTGTGTCTCCATTGTTCACCATTGCACAGAGCGTCATTATTGCTTTAAAAACCACCCATTTCCTTCCCTTCTCATCCATATCAACAACCACATCCCACCAGGAACTTTTCACTTTGTGTCTCTCTGCCACAGCTCCTTTGTAGGCATCCGTTCCACTGTGTCTACACTTCATTGCACTATACTCCATTTGGGGAACAAGAGCTTGGCCTAAAAGGAAGATTGCGTGTTTGAATGACACAGCTACAGTCTTGAATCTGAAGAACTCATTGAGCTGTGTGAACTCGGACAAGTCATCCCACATCTTAGAGCCCTTTTCTACTAATTTACCACGTACGGATAACAATATTCACCTTAGGAAGTTACTGTAAGACTTGAACAGAATAATATACATAAGACCCAAGCTAAATCCCTTATAACTACCTGCTCATGAATGCCAATTCAGCTCAGAAGGATATCCCAAACCATGAGCACTTAAGGTTCCAATTTTGTCTTTCAAATGTTTTGAAGTCTGAAAAAGAATAGAAAGTTAAGGTTTAGGAGCCATTTTTCCTCTTTGCTCGACTCATTTGTATGATCCTTAACAGAGCTGCGACTGAAGCTTCAGCTTTCGTGGTCAGTGACGGCTGATCCCTGCTGCTACCAAAGAGCAACAGCCCTTCTTAAGCCACTCCTGAATCCTTCCTTTCTTCCCATGATTCCTTGGTTGCTTTCCATGCTCTCTCTGTGCTTCCCACTTTTCCTGTAGAGGACTCTCACCCAAAATGAGTTAACTGCATAGCCTCATCTAAAAACCAGTTTGTGGGCAGCCCTAATCTCTCTGTAGTCTCAGCATCTCTTCTTCATATGGTGTAGTTTATTCCCATTGTAAAGATTGGACCTGGATGTCTTTGAGGCTTGTATTCTGCATTCCACAGTTTCTGCTTTCTTTTCTTCTGCCTTACATAATATCACCATATGCCCTTTTCTGTCAACTTTACTAACAAACATCTTATCTATTAAAAGGCACCAATCTCTGAAGCCCTAGGAAAAGGTAGAGGCAAAACTTCATTCTATGTATCAGTAGAATTCAACAAATATGATAAAAACCGTCTACCTATTTATCAATACAATACAATAGGTATTTTAACCCCGAAAACTTTCACAAAACCCAGACATATACAGAACATAACACAGATATACAAATCCAAAATATTTATGTGAAATTAGATAATAAAGAAATTGATTTCTAAAAGAATTCTCTCTATTCATACAATCTTACCAATTTTGGAAGATGAAGAGATTCTTACATACTAATGAAATGGATAAGCATATTTAGTTTATGAATATATGAGTTTATGAAGCATAAAGAATGAAATACTGGCTGAATACTTGATAGCATATGATGCAAGACATCTTCAACATCTTTCAGAGTTGATCAATGTTTTGATTTTATAATCACAGTGGAATGGATGCCTAGAAAGGAGCTGTGGCAGAGAGACACAAAGAGAACACTTTTTCATATAAATATGTAGTACAAAATGGCAGAAAAATGATTGGGCCATTTCAGAAATGATAGAAAATTCCTTTTTAATACCAAGCCAAAATTCAAAAGTGGTTTATTTTATTATGACACTCAAATCAGCAACTTCCACTGCATTTTTTAAAAAATCAAACATTCGAGCATAATACTATCTAATCACATAGTAATGTGATACATGTTGAAGAATGTTGGCAGGAAAACATCAAAAGTCTCTATTTTTGCAATTAAACTATTGGCTTCTGTAAGCCTGAAAACATTGTGTACACAGTAAGAGCATCACGGTTCCTAGCAAGCAGTAGGCAAGGCTCTGAGCCACGCTGTTTCTGATCACATTCACTGGCCTTGTGTGGTATGATGCCATGCACTAAGGCACCAAGCAGAGTGACCATTCTCTGTGCTCGGATCCAAGGCTTGGTGACATCTCTTGACCCAAAGTTAACAAATGCTGATAGAGACTTCTCATATCTTTTAAGCATTTGTTTTTAAGTTAATTTTCAGCGTTCCATGTTCAGAGACATTTTGCTTGTTGCCAATTATTTTTGTGACACATTCAGGAATGCACACTCACATTAGGTCAGGATGGGAAGCTTAAGAGGCTCTGCTGTCTACAAAAACTCAATCGATGTGAATCTTCTCCTGTCTGAGTGGAAACCCAGTGCCCTATTTACTGCTAGATCTGAGCTAACTGCCCTGGCCTAGTACTTAGAAAAACTAGAGTATGGTTTAATCTGCCCACTATCATGAGATAACCCTGGTCTCCAAATGGCATTTAAGCCAATGGAATCATTTGAAAACACCTCCTCAGGGCCAGACATGGTCCAAATGCAGATTAAGTATATTTAGTTCAGCATTTGCAAAAGCTCTACAACCCTGGTGTTGCCAGTGGCAGTTTCTCAAGTCATTTTCTTCTCTCCATTCTTTTATGAAGGTTGCCTGCCAAGAAACCACCCCAGCCCAGACTAATGGAAACGTCTCCCCCTCTGAGGTTTCAGTGCATGAATTGTATCATCCTCATCATTTGATGCGGGATATTAAACAGCCTTGGGACAAACCCTGAGTCATTGTATGGTTAAGTCATTTTTCCTAACTAAAATATAAGTTCCTTCAGGACAGGAGCTATGTATATCCTCCACCCTGCATCCCACAGATCAGGGAGTGGGGAATTGAGAACTGGAAGGTAAAGATTATTTTTAATAAGTGGGAGTTGAGTCTTGCCCTGGGAAAGCCAGGGGAATTTTATGGTTATTAGTGTTTGTTATGTATTGTTCTCCTTCTGGGAATATCAGAAATTATACTTACCAGGCCCTTATGGTCAGGTGTGGTAATATGACAGAGCCTGCCCACTGAAATGTGATGAAAAATGATAATTCACTTTCTATAGTTTGCAGCTGAATAACTTGCCCTCCCTGTCTACATTCCATAGTAATTTGTTAGATGTTGGCATCCCAAAGCAGGGGGGAAATGAGAAGAAACAAAGAGATCTGCTTCTCTTTAAATATTAGGGATTAAAAGTTTAATTAAGTAAAATATTAAGATTTGTGTTTTGACAACCATCACAGCTAAGGCTCAGAGAACATCGTGGAAAAAGGAGAGAAAGATTGTGCTCCTTAGCACTGGATAGCCAACAAAGGGACTTGTCTCCAGAAGACTAATTCCCCTCTTAGCAGTGGATAATTGCAATAGCTCTTGTTGTCTAGGGCGGGGCCTCATGAGATTTTCCCCCTCCCATATTTGCATGTCTATGGATGTTGTCATTGTTCGGGTCTTGTTTAGGCAGCCATAATTTTGAGATTTCATGAGTGAGCATCTCTGTCACACTCTGCTACATTCATAGATGGATGTCTAGCCCAGTCATCTTCAGATGGGCTTCCTCAGGGAGCTCATGCTGAGACTCACAACCAATCACTCAGCAGAGGGAGAGAGCCCAAATTGGAGATCTTTATTGAATCCCTACCCTTGGAGCTTGGGGAACCCCATGGAAGAGGGGAGGAAAAATTGTAGGAGCCAAAGGGGTCCACGGCACCAGAAGAACATAGCCTACAGAATCAGGGTGACTTGTATCACCTCAGTTAGTGCACTCCAGGAAAGTCCTCAGTGAGAAGCCCAGGGATGTGCTTTATCAGTTTTCTAGGTGATTCTGAATGAGCTCAGGGGATTAACCACCCTTTATCTACTTGATACTCTGATGTGCTATTTTCGATCATATTATTCCATCCCTGGTCCAAAACTGTTAACATCAGTGTTGCGATATGAAGTACACTCAATCCAACTTGAAGATCCCTTTAGTCTCAAACTTTCCGGCCTTATCCAAAAGTCAAAGTTCTAAGACTCAAGACGCACACCCAGTCATAAACTTCTGTAAATGTCCAACCCTAATTTACATAGTTGTAATATACAATGGTAGAGTAAGACTCATTTCAAGATGGAGGAAAACAGGCAACCACGTCACAACGTGAGGTCAAGTAAGTGGAATGAGTAGACAGAAGGGGCACCCGCGACCCTCCGGTCTGGCTCCGGATAGCCTGAGGACCTCTTTCTAGGGCCGACAGCTTTCCACACCTTGACTCAGCAGATACTCCGCATCCTCAGGTCTTTAGAACAACCGGCACTACTTTGCAGGCTTGGTTCCGTAACATTCTCCATTTCGGGCACCACCCCCGCACGAAAGCCAACCCTGCTACACACTGTTTAGTCTCCCAGGCCTTCTTTAAACATTTCAGTGGGCTGGAATTACAGATGAGTACCATCATACCCAGATCATGGTATTCGTTTTAAAGATGAGGAAACGGAGGCATAGAGTTCATAAGTGGCAGAGCTTTACTTGACCCAGCTGCTCAGCGTTTGATGTTGTTTCTATCATTGTTACTTGTGGTAGGTTTGGCCTAATGCTATCTGTGTTAGGATGGTGATTTTGGTCCCCCTGACTGCTTACAAGAGTGTCTGCGTTTGTAAAACACTAAGGGACCCTGGCCCCAGTTGGTTCTGATTGGTAAGTAAAGATGCCAGCAGCCAATGGCTGGGCAGAGCAGACAGAGACGGGACTTTTAGGATTCCTGGGTTTGGGTCAGATAGGAGAGGGAAAAGGAGCCCAGAGTTGCCACAAACTTTAGATGCATGCAGATTCCCCTAAAACAAGCGGCAGCCATTTTTACTTAATTATTCAGTTGCATATGCTGTGATGCCAAAAGTAATAACCCATACTATCACAGAAAATAATTTTTATCAGATTCTAGTTCAGTTCTTGATAAAAGATGGCTCACCAACCATCTTTTCCAATAAAGATATAGAGGAACTGTAGTGGTAATTTAGTTAACCCGCTCTGAGCTCCTGGTGGGTCATGCACGCACTGCACCTGTCCATAGACCTCTCTGGATTCGTGAATGAAAAACACACACACATTTTTAGACACTAGATTCTGTGGTTATTTCCTGCACTCCTCAGATTTCAAAGTTTGTTTTTACCAAAATGATGCAAAATTCTACTCTTTTTTTTTTACGCCAACTCATGGGAGTGCTCATTATATATCTACTTAAAAATAGGCTTAAGAGTTGCCTTAGAAGGTAAGCTTTTCCCACCTTACCCATCAGTATGGGATCAGAGAAAAATTCAAGCTAATGTAAGGAATTTTCCCTCCGTTCTATCTGAAACCTACCTCCTCAAAAGCATGGCGTCTTCTATGGACTTAGAGTAGCAGTGCCCAGCGAGTCTCTGCAGTCATCCCTTTAGCACTGAGAACAGGTAAATCCCCGCCCTCCTTATTTCCCCTCTGGCTCATGAGCTGCTTCCGTGAAGGCTGCAGGGCAGCTCGGCCTCGAACTTAAGGTCTGGAGACTGACAAGTCTGAACACATTAGGGTAGCCAAGAGATCAAGGGAACGCATGGGAAGCCGTACTTCTGGTCTTCTGCTGCCCCTGCACCCCAACCCAGGCTGCCCCTCAGCTGTCAAACTCTGCTACACAGCAGTGTACACGCAGATGCTGCAAGCCAATCTCACCCTTCCTATAGAAGAAGGCTTAGTTAGTTCTGACTGTACTCTTGGAAAGTCTGAATGGGAAGAGATGATGGAAAACTGGCTCCTCAAGCAGGTAAGGTACTATTCAAAGACGGAACACTGAGCTTGAACGAACAGCAGAGTACAGACGTTACACTGCTGTAAACTGCAGGAACTCGGAACCAGAGCCACGGTTCTCAGTGCCAAATGTGATGTGGTCCGGCCATCCCCCTGGCAGGAACCGATCTGAACAATGCATGCTGAAACGTCTGGATAGTTTGTTAAATGGTGACGTGGTAGTATGTTTCTAAACAGAAGCAAACCTCTTATCAGAAAATATTGTTTTCAAACCTTAGGAAAATGTTAACATTTGAGTAATTAGTAAGACAATGCAGGCAAATTAACAGAAATATGCCAATGCTGAGATCACCCGACACAAACCAGGCAGAAATACACACTTACAAAGGATTCTTACACTATAAAGAGGACTTCCTCCTCAAACTGACATCTCTTGCTAGACTGCACATTCACAATCAATTTTGAGAAGCTTTTGGGTACTTTACTCAATGCTCATAAAAACTCACATTTGGGAAGCTCAGCGCACATGAGCTGTTACTACAATCGCTTAGTAGATTGTTTTTGTTTACTCTCAGCTACCTTTGCTTAAAAATCAGCGCAGGCTTGCACCCTCCAGTTATGAAAACTATTACCCAGATTTCTAACCTATGAGAAGAAATGTGTGCTCCCACTAGCCAACAGTTGGAAGCCCTCTCTGCTAACCAGGGCCTCAGTGTGTGCCTGTCAAAGCATTGTGCTACAGCACAGTCAGGACACAGTAAGTGAAACGCCATTCTGAAAATTTAATGTGTCAGTTTAAAACTACTGTTTCCAGAGTGGTTAGAAAACCAATTTTCATAGGAACAGGTCAGAAGAGGGAAACAAATTCCCACAGCTATGAAGTTGCTGATGTAAATTATCTAAAATGAAAGATATTTATTCATGACCACAGTGGGCTCAAAAAATTAATTCAAAGAAGTTTTTTTCACTTTCCCTGGAGTACACAATTCTTAAATAAATGATCAATAGCTGACGTGAGCCAAACAGAAGGACTTGTCCAGGATCAGGCAGGTAATTACTTACAGCGATGAGCTGAGGAAGGCCAGCAGAGACACAGCAGCATTCATCATGGCTTTGAGCCATCTCTCCCTTTCTAGCTGCGTCATCTGAAAAAATAAAATCACTGAGCAATTCAGTTCAGTAACAAATTCATAGATCACGGTGTTGCAGTTATGATACAACTGCCATTCCAAACTCCCAGGGTAGGCAGGAAGAATTATTAATAGGAACCAATCCGATTGTGTGCCCTTTTAAGGGTGTTGGAGTTACTGGTAAGTTGAGTGAGCCTGAATGGCTGTGGTCTGGGGGAGGTGAATGAGACATGAGCAATTTGGCTTGTAAATATCTGTTTAATTTCCCTGGTGGGAATTGAGGCTAGAACATTTGCTTCATCTAGTCCTCGGTACAAAATATCCACAGCTGGTGCCAGAGCTCTCTGCCTCATCTTTGAGCCAAGACGGAAGGCTAATATGGAATCTGTCTAGTGTTTCAGCCCTGGAAGGTTGTTTAAGTTTCTTTCAAGGTTGGTGGACCAAAAGGCCTATAGATAGGAATGGCAGTGCAGTGTGGCCAACACAAGAAATCCTAGGATGTGCAGACTGGTTGACCCCACAAACTTCATCCCTAGGAACGCAGGAATAATTGCCCAAATGCTTCAATGGCATACTATGAAGTGGTCCTTGCCAGTAAGATTTGCTAGATGTGTCATACCCATAAATATCCCATAACCACAAAACACCAATAAATGTGTTTATATGCATTTACAAATATATTGATGATTCTCAAGATTAATAAAGCAAAAATATGGAATCAGGAATATACATACATATATAGTTCACATCTTTGTAGAAAGGGTATATATTTCATATACCTTATAACATAAATATGCATATAATTATGTGTACACAGAAAAAAAGTTTTGAAAAACATCCAAGAGATTAAATACTCTGAGAAGTAAGGAATAGGAGTGGAAAAAAATGAGGAAGGAGATAGTTTTATGGTTGTTTTTTTTTTTCTCACAGCAAATATGTATGAAGTATAAGATTAAAACTCAGTTAATTATCCCTCCCCCTTTCATAAAGGAATTTGGATCTAACAGTCCAAAATGATCCACAAAGGATTCAAATGGACTCTGCTACTGGGTAGGTGCATGGCACAGGCCTTTTGATAATGAAGAGGATGGAGTGAACTTGAAATAGTCATAGGGAGGGCTAGCCTGCTACTGTGGGTAAGGGTATGAAAGGCTGACAGAGGAGGGGATATGTCTCTAGATATTGTGTCCATTTCTCTGCATCCAGGGGTGACCCAGCCATATCTATTCTACAGGCGTGAAGTTTCAGTTTTGTAGTTAAAGAGGGAACACAGCAGTTACTTACATCAGGAGGCTTTAAAATGCCATGGGTGGTACAAGTTAAATACTTCATATGGACATATTGATGATGTATCAAGCACTGGGTTGACAGCCTTAGATGCAGAATTTCTATTACTATGTACAGTAGGGCCATGGAAAAGGTTCTATTGTGCCTCCATTTCAGTGTAAAGGAGGCATTAACACCCACTCTTGTCATGGTCTATATACCACAGTAGGAAAAGTGCTAAGGCAAGAATGGAGATCAAACCTAGGACTCCCTAGTCCATAAACACAAGGCAAAGCTGTAGGATGCTTGTTTGGAAATGGTCCTTAACTTTGGGAATTTTGTAACATTTCCCAAGCAATTTTAAAATGCAGTCAGTGGAGACTGTCTCTAAGGGACTGCCCAGTAGAAAGCTTGTTTCTGATTCTGCCTGTCTCATCAAAGCAGAAACTTAGGACCTATGACAAGTCACTCACAGGACTTTCCATAAGTGAGGAGGTGGAGTAGAAATTACATAGTCAAGAGGAGGGTAAGCCTGATGCTGTTGGTAAGCATGGAGAAGGCTTGGGCGCAGAAGTTCTACATGTCGAATGTCCACTTCTTTGCATCCATTCTCAACCAGTGGCTGGACACTGAGTAAAAATTCCCTATGCTATGGGATTCTGAGTCACTTTCTTGTCACCATGATAGTAATGTAAATGATTTTCTTCTGCCTGGCTTTGCTTCCTGTTGCCTCCTTTAAACCATCATGCCACTAAAAATGAATACAGAGACTGCAGTGTTTAAGCTTGACATTTATTTATCTGTAACCTCAAAAGCCTGAATCATTGTTCCCTGGGAAAAGATGAAATTGTAGCCAGGTGAAGTGAAGCTCAAAGGAAATAGACTCAGACCCAAGTACTCCTGAGAAAATCAAACCTTTCAGGGAAGAAAGAATCAGAACCCCTTTATAATGAACAGGATACATTCACTCGGGTCTCCTGTTAATTTAGAGCTCATGTTAATCTCAGCTGAGAAGTCAAAATTTGCATTTATATAGAGGCCAAATACTCTATCAAAAAACTATGTTCTAAATTTTGGTTTTCTATGAAACTTAGTGAGGTCAAAATGACATCACCAAGGATTGGTAAGGATACAAAATAAAGAGCAAGCTTTTAAATCAGAGAGATTTGAGTTTATGCATACTGTGTACCTTTTGCCTCAGTAACCTATTACGTTTCTCTGAGGTATCACTCTGACCTATAAGATGAGAATATTATTTTCACAGGCAAATTGATGACCACCAAGTGCACGTTGCTCCTAAAACTGGTGGTTCAAGTGCTATAGGCACCAAATTACAGCCTAGCTTCATGCCTTTGCTCACCTTCTTTTTATCCCAAGCCAACAAGAGATTAAATAAATTTACTACAAGTAATAGCGGGCTACTGATTATCTATACAAAGAAGAACAACATTCTACCTTTTAGAGACTGTGTGTCCTCTATGTTCCTCATCAAGCAAAGAGACTCCATGAAAATGACTGCCAGAAACTGAAGATGCTCAGGAAATTGGGAACGTCCCAAGGGAAAAAAAAGGGAATAAAATTAGAATAAAAGGAAAAACAATACATTGCTCCATATGTCTGGCAAGCCCGAGTAGGCAGAGAAATTCTACAATCTAATGCTTATTCCTCAGCCTCAGGCTCCCAGTGTTCACCAGGTCCTTGCTAATGTTTATCCATCTCACTCCCTGTTCATGACCTACTCAGCACACTCCCTGAAGTTGTCTTTGGAAAGAAGTAGCAAAGCTCCCATGTGGTATTAGAAACGTCTGTGGTAATCTTCCTAACAGCCCCTCTTCCTTAGCAGCACAGACCTGATGTCCCGCCCTCTCTGAGCCACACCCCCTCTTCCTTAGCAGCACAGACCTGATGCCCCGCCCTCACTGAGCCACACCCCTCCTCCTTAGCAGCACAGACCTGATGTCCGGCCCTCTTCCTTAGCAGCACAGACCTGATGTCCCGCCCTCACTGAGCCACACCCTCCTCCTTAGCAGCACAGACCTGATGTCCAGCCCTCACTGAGCCATGCCAACCTTACTCTTGCCTGGAAAATATGCAAAAGTACATTCTGGATATGAGATTCAAATAATTGAGTGAAAGTTACTTTGTAACTAAGCTTTCTCTTTGGTTCAAAAACCCAAAGCATGAGTTGAAAGCACATGCAATGTATCACAAAGGTGATCAGCTATAATCAGAGGCATGAGCCTGGGCAGGTTAAGGGCAAAACAAACCCAGAACCATCCAGAAGGCTTGCAGAAAAAATATATATAACTGGAGATATTTATATTAAATGAATAAGTCATCCTTAAAAAAGCAAATTCCTTGTGTTTTAATCTCATTTGTGATTTCTAAATTTTACACATATACATAAAATCAAGTCTGTAAATATGATAGAAGAATAAATGTGAAACCGTTTAGAGGAACTAACAGGAGAGAGGAGATAAAAGGGGGATGAAAGGAGATAAAAGATAGGAGGTATGGGGGTGTTCCAGTTCACCTTATGCTGCTGTGAAAAACACCATGGGCCAAAAGCATCTTGGAGGGAAAGGGTTTGTTTCAGCTTGCAGGTTATACTCCATTATTGAGGGTTGCCAAGGCAGAAACTCAGATCAGGAACTTGAGACAGTAACCACAGAAGAATGCTATTTACTTAATTATTCACTCAAGCTTGTGCACATTCCATTTTCCTATAAAGCCCAGATCTACCAGAATAGGGATTGGTGCTGCGCACAGTGGACTGGGATGTGCCGGACCTGAGGAGTCTCAATGAACGCTAGAGACAGCAACTTGACTCGACTCACCAGGGGTCT
>NW_022196904.1:186192935-186193295 GCF_008632895.1 Mastomys coucha
CCTTCGCCTTTGGGGAATGGTCTTGGATATCCTAAGGGAGAAGGTAAATACCGAGCAAGAGGGAGTGCGTTCAGCCAGGTACATCAGCCTTTCGGAATCAGAGCAGACAGGCGATAGCTCGGCTGGGACAGGTCAAGATTCGCTAGACTCCAGCTCTACGGATAGCAAGGAGGGTCATATCTCCTCTGTGGGTAGTCAACCGTCTTCTGGTTCAGTCAGTACGGCGGCTGGGAAGACTCAATTTTCTGTCAGTACGAAACGTGATATACCTCGCTTCAGAAGACAGCATGTCGTACATAAGTCTGCACCCTCCCAGGCTAGGGAGTGTTCTATAGGTGGGTCTCGCCTGATTAAAGATGA
>NW_022196904.1:186198687-186199258 GCF_008632895.1 Mastomys coucha
TTCCCGAGCCGAAGAGGAGGCCCGCTGGCTGCCAGAAAGATTGGTACGTCAGATTGATTCGGAGAAGCAGATGCCTTAGACTTGCTCCTCCCAGCCGGTTTTACCTTGTTAGAATCTTTATTTTTTTTCTTTCGTCAGTTTTTGTTGTGTGTGTGTACGCAGTTGTTCGTCTGAAAAAAAGTCAATCGCTCTACCTGCTCTTCCCGATATAGCAGGGAGGGGAGACAGGCATATTCCGATTGCCTGCTTCTGAAAAACTTCGATCGCTATACCTGCTTTGCCCAACCAAAGCAGGAGAAGGGACAGGCATTTTCCCGATAATGCTTGGTCCATGCTCAGTCTACGGGCTTTCAAGGGTTAATTCCGTTCCCCAGAGGCTTCTAAGAATTGATTTGCATCGCCTTGAGATTAATTATTGGCGGCCGAACTGCGAACTTCTGCCTCCAGCGCTTGCAGCTGCACCTCATCGTGATCCCGCCTCCAGGCTTTCAAAGGTTAATTCAGTTCCCCGGCAGCTTTTAGGAACTGATTTGCATCGCTCTGTGATCAGCTCCCAGCTATTACTCTGGCT
>NW_022196904.1:186199937-186262638 GCF_008632895.1 Mastomys coucha
ATCTCGAGTTCCCCTGTTCGTGAATCACCCACGGAATGAAGTGAAGCTGCGGGTCGGTTTCCTTCACTGGGACCTCCTACATCAATTAGCATTCAAGAAAAGCACCCACAGACATACCCACAGGACAGTCTGATAGAGGCAGTTCCTCCATGGAAGCTGCTTTTTCCCAGATGTGTCAAGTTGAGAAACATTAACTATCACATGGAGCACATACCCAATATGCAACTTAAAAGTATGTGAAAATGTCATTATATAACACGCTATATAACACATCAAGCATATTGAAATTTAATGATGAAAATTTCACTAATGATAATAATAAATGAATCAAGAAAACAAGAAGCAAAAAGGAGGATTTCTGTTGATACTGAACTATAAATTCACCTACACACCTATCTCATGCTTAACTCTGTGAAAGACAGGAGAACACAAGCCCCCCTCACCTAAGAGGTGTCTACTACCTTCTGCTCTAAGTCTTCTTCCTTGACTGCTCTGATGGCCACTCATTCTGGACATCCTCAGGGATGACTGTCCTCTCCTCTCAGTCTTAGCCTTCCATCCTCTGTCTTCAGGCTACTCCTTGGATACTGTGCCCTCTTGAGAAGACATAGAAACAGACAAAGACACGCATTTGCCCTGTTATCCTCAACCATGACATTAAGGATGTCACTTATAGGGTACTCCCTAAGCCCCCTTGTCACCTGATGCTTTACGAGATCCAAATCTCAATATTCAACTACCTTGTGAGTAGAGATGCTACGATTCCCTTCACTGAAGCCTGAATCTATGAAGTCTAAAGTTTAATCAGCACATGCCCCACATTTGTTTTATTTTCTAGTTTGTATCTCAGTGAAAATGTCTCCAATAATACAGTATATAAATCAGAAAACATAGTCAACATTTGATTTTCCTATATGCAGCTTGATTGTTGGAATTTTGTTTTTATTAACTTAGTAGACAATCTGTTGAGTTATTCTTTGGGAAGTCAGATATTCACATGTGAAAATTATTATCAGTAAAATGCACTACATCTGTTTGTTAATAACCATTCTCTAATGTTCATTCCCTAATAGACTTTTAATAGACTTTGCTCTAGCTTCTTGGATTCAGAGGAAAGATAAAAAGAGAGAGACTTCTACTGAGTGCCTTATAAACCAATCTAGAAATATGGGAAGAATTTGCTCATGTGTCAGCTGCTAAACTCAAAGACCACAAAGATAATTATAATACAAGACTGACTAAGAGTGAGCTCCAGGACAGCATGGGTTATACAGAGAAACCCTGTCTCGAAAAGACAAACAAACAAACAAAAGTCTTCTCAATCTTAAACACTTCGAGAAAGCTTCATGAGGAAAACAGGAAATATGATAAAGTAAAGGTTATGAATATCCTCTTACTATCATCATAATCATGACTAGGTTATGTTCATTAAACAACTTACCATGTATTCATCTCTACAGGATGTACATTCTCTCCTCAACATTCATAAAAGCCTAGTATAATGGAGCCTACATACAACCAACAAGGATGTTCTAAAACTGTCCCCTAAACTTATCTTTATAACTATAGACTAGCAAAGCTTTCAGTCCTTCTCAGAGATGCATTAGGTGATGATTACTTCATCATCACAACTGGTCAATTTGCAGGGAATAAGGAATTATGGAGAACACATCCCTAAACAGACACACACACACACACACACACACACACACACACACACACACAGGCTCGGGGATCATTGTGAAGAGTGGGGCAGGTGATAAGAGCCAGAGGTCACGGTTGATGGCTGTGAAGCAGTATTTTCCTGGCAGCACAGGGCTGTTGCAGACTTGAAATCACAGGAGCTCTGATTGAATACACAAGACTTGCACAAGATCAAACCAGTCAAACTTTCAAGAAGGATGAAGCAGAGCTCATGAAACCCCACTCCTACTGAGGGGTTACTGGCAGTTAATGGCTGCTGGTAATTGGTTTTCTTCAGGCATATGACTCCTATAGGACTGCCTATGATCCAGCGGCCATATACCCACGAACATACTGACAGCATTAAGCAGGCTCACTGTTTTTGTTTTTTTATTTGTTTGTTTGTTTTGTTTTGTGTTTAAGTGCATGGTTGGGAAGGGAAAGTAGTGGTGGGGATAGAAGAATTGGAAAGGAGTGGGTGGGAGGTGGATTTGATTAAAATACATTTTTATGAGTATAATTCTCAAACAATAAAAACCAACCCTGATGCTGAACGTATAATTTGCAGAGGTTGACCGCTGTCTGGGATCACATAATTAGTAAAGAGCTGAGGCTCAGGCTCAAATGCATTTCTTTAGCCATTCTGCCATATAAGAATGGCACTCTCAGAACCGAAAACAAATTCTACAGGAAGGCTACTGAAGACGCATTCTCTGATCTGATGGCCCCGAGTATGCGTGGCTTCAGTGCACTGTGTGCTTGGTCCAAACTGAAAAGTACAGACCTCAGATGTAAAATGTACTTCACATTTGGATGACTTCCTATAAACAAAAGTGCACAATATCTTTCATTTTACAGAGTATATAGGGATAACAGCTGAGATATATTGGATGATATAAAGCACATTATTAAAATGCATAGTACTCTTTTTTCTTTTTGTGTAGAAAATACCATAGAAAATGGTAAATTGTATATTGAATATGCACCTGTGACTAATACCATCTTTCCTCTAGAAGTAATGAGCTAGAGATTTTAAAAGGGTTGTGAGATGACTGCACAGTGAAACACATAAGAAGGTACCACAGGAAGATTGAAGACCTGAGCCAAGATTAAAACCTGACTTGACGGGTAGTGACAACAGGCACTTTTTGCTAAGTGGTAAGGACAGTAAAGAGGAGCAGGTGGCTCGATACCTGCTCAGAGGTGGAGGTAAGGACAGGAGAGGCGGAGCCACAGGCTTGCTTGCTGCACCTGTATCACCTGTATGTAAATTAAAAGTCTAATCTAGACTGATTTCTGTAACCAGGAAATAGCTTTTATGGAATTCATCACTATGGATTACTCTAATTCTCTTGCAAAAGGAAATAAACTGTAAGTTTAAATAACTGCCACTTGAAGACCTGTTATTCTGTGAAAATATTAGGTATAGCAGTCCTCAGAAATGAGAGATTGTAATTTGCTCATCCTGGAAGTTTCAAGTGTATTATCTCTAACATAAAAATGGCACTCACGGAAATTAGAGATATTTTATCTCAGATGAAAGATTGTGCTTCTGACTATAAATTTGGATCGGAACACTAACCCTAAATCTGTGCTGAGATTCCAAGTACTCATTCAGATCTTCCTGCAGGAGAGTTGCTGTATGTGCACAGAAATCCAATGTGGCGGTAACATGGGGAAGTTCATGGACACTGGAGTCAGCTAAAGCTGAGCTGCCATTTTGGTTCATGCTGGTTGCTTCACTTCTCTCAGTCTAAACAACCTCATCTTAGAAATAGAGCTGGTAGAGCCTGAGAACTTGTAAGGTAACTGAACCACACAGGAACTGCAACATGATACAAGGACAGAGGTCAGCGGGGACATCCATTTACAGCATATGCAAGTTGATGTGGCTGCTGTGAGAACAGAAGGCTTGGTGTTCTAACAACCATGTAAACATTAGGTGACAGTCACAGAATGTCTGTCAGAGTGGATTCCTAAAATGCCAGAAAAAACTACCAATGACCTCTCTCCACTCTGACTGTTCTAAACAGTCTTTGAAATGCTTCAAAATCACAAATTTGTAAGACCATGGTATCTCCACAATAAACATAGATTTCCCTTTCAAGTTTCCTTAAAAAAAAAAAAACTGGTAAATGGTCTTCCAATCCAATCTGTGTCTCAAGAGACTAAACATGTGCTAATATGATTTCAAGCCCAGTCTTAGAGAGTAATAGCATCTATGCTATTGGAATATGTGGAATGGAATATCTGGCCATTCCACCCTTCACATACCAATGAATAAGCCATCTCTAAATTAATCATATGCCCACTTCCAGGAGAGACTGGATACCTCTTTTTACTTTATGACTTTGATTCCTAACTTATAGAACAGGGCTTTGAACTCTGAGAATAAAAATAAACTTATCCTTACTTTACTTTAATCTGCCCACAATAATTTGCTCTAATGACAACCAAATATTTCACTGAATGAATAAACCCATAGATAAATGACTATGTGAGGATAACTAAGACATTGCAAACAGGCTTTCAGGGGAAGTATAAACCTACTATAGCAAAGGAGACAGATGTTGAGCTGGCCAAAGATATACTTGGCTGTAACTAAGAATCCAGAGAACACATTTTAAAATTAAACACCATCTCCTGATTCTAACAGTAAACTCATAAGAGGGCAAGAAAAATATTTCTCCCAGGAATTTCAGAAAATGAAAAACTTGAGACTACTGGGCTCAGGAAGAGAATGATGAGAGAATGAAAGATTTGAGATAGGGTGAGATTCGCCGTGGCTGTAATCAGAGTCCTAACACTCTTCTATACTTGGAATAAGATGGCTAAACATTCATTTTGGCATAAATAAAACAAAACAGGTCAAATATTTTGAAAGAGTAATAAATAGCTAGTCTTAGCCCCAAAAGAAGAGTTTGAGTTCTATAAATTCATTAGTCATCATTAGATAGAGTTGTTTCAAGCAAAATAGCAATGATGAATGACATCAGTTGAGGCATTGGTGAGGCAGGCTCTTCTCTATAATGATTGCTGTTGCCAAGTTAATGAACAGAAAGTAGCATGAATACAGATATTTAGAAGCCAGACTGACAGCTGAGATTACCCACCAACATTTCCCTATAGAAATACATATAAATACGTGTGTGTGTGTGTGTGTGTGTGTGTGTGTGTGTGTGTGTTTGTGTTTAGAGAGACAGACAGACAGACGAACAGACGGGCTTCTAGGTAGGATTTGGGAACTCCCTGTGTCTGTGAAAACAGTATGTTATAATATCAGCAGCAAAATGAGCTTCATGTGACCCTCTGAAGCTTCAGAGTCAGCATTCTGTAGATGCATGGATAATCATTACTCACCTTTAGACAAGATTCAAGGTGAACTCCAGTGGCCCCACCCCCCTCATCCCTCACTTTCCTGCAGAAGGACTTAATGATCTCAGGAGATTCCACATCCACTAGAGAAGTGTTAACTTGGCTGATGTGGTTTGGTTCAGAGTTACAGGAAATCTGTTCTTTCTATCAGCATTCATTTCTAAAGGCCTCATGCCAGCCTAGAAATGGCCAGGGAGAGTTAAATACATGATGGATGCTAGTGATGCCTGTGGGGAGAGCCGATGGAACCAGAATCAGAAGGCATTATGTAGTGTAGGCTAGCTGGGTAGCAAGGGTTGAGAAGGATAGTCGGCTGACCCTGATAAATTTAGTAGGACTTCATAGCCTTCATAGGTGTCATTCCTTGCCCCATCCCCTTTATTGCCATTACAAGGTTAAAGTAGCTAACTCCTTGAGCTTGGTCCCCATCAGTTCAGGGAAGTAAGAGAACATCTAGAAAGCTTATGATAGGAATCCTGTGAGGCAGTTATTGTAAATCTTATAGTTGAGTGACTCCTGCCTTTTAGCTAGGATGTCTGGTCAGGAGATCTTCACCATCTGCAGGAAGCATGCCTAAATTGCAACGTGTGTTTTGAATAGGTAAATAAACATTCTCTCCAGGCTGAGTTACCACTTAAGAGCCCAGTGTCTTATTCTCATGCATTCTTTCAAGGCTGGAAGAGGAAGCTTGAAGAGGCTGGCTTCCTAGATGCCAGTTGTTCACTTTTCTGATCTTGGTTTGATCACCCTGTGTGCCACGGAGCCCTCAGAAGACAGTCATCTGTGACACCATAAATCGATATTTAATTTGTGTCAGATATGCCAACAATTTAACAAAAAGAAAGCAAAGCTGGTCCTTTTGGCACTCACAGTCTCTCTGGCAACTAATTTACAAGCTAAATTGAATCATCACCATCCAATTAAATTCCTCCTGCTTCATGGCACAAGTGTTCATTTTTATTTTCTTGATGGTGGAAGGGAAGTGGGGAGGGGGAGTCCTTACTGTCTCATCTCTGTATTTCCTTAAATTAGAGTAGGTTTCTCCCTTGAATTCATATAACTTCCAAAGTCTAGAGAAAGAAGGAACTATTATATTTCCTGGTTCCCTACATATTTATTGCCTCTGTTATAGTCTCAGTTACTCATTAAACTCCCACTGACTCTATCAAGGTTGAAAAATTTATCTGTACTTATCTCGATATCCGCTCTAGTCCCCAGGCAGCCATGAGATAGCAGCTTTTGCAATGAACCTCATCCAGAGAAGGGTTCATTGCTTCCAGATAGGACCAGCCAATGAAATATTAAAGTCTTTGCTGTCTCCTCAACAACAACCACTAGAAATCAAATGTTCTGTCTATCTGGGAGAAAAAGCATACTTATCACTCTTGGAAAGAAACTGGCCAACAAAAGAGCCTTACTATGCAGCTGCAGACTCTAAAGCTCTCCTGCCAACATAGCTTCCTGCCTATGCCAACCCTGCCTATCTCATTCTACCATATCCAGGCCAAGGATTAGAGACAGGCCTTAGCCTGCACAATAGTAAACTTATTTTCTGTCTGCCTTTTAATTTGCAGGCACGTCTCCTGTGTACAGTAACCATGTCTGTTAGACTTGATGTCTGCTTGAGTGTATTACAAACATCAGTAACACCCTTCCTTTAAAGACAATGGCTTAATAATGTCCTTGTGGCTTTCTCCATCTAGTCTACTCTAGGAATGGTAAGGCCCTTCAAATCAGATCCTGAATCAACGATTCTGGTATAAGATTATCTTAGAAGGCACATTGAAGGAAGAGAAGAAACAAAAGAGTGCGTGTCTTAATAAATAGGTTACAATGATAGGCAATCAGTACTTGACCCATGATGTACCATATGAGAGATGACATAGAGGCAAGCTAGAGTTGTTCTATGGGTTGGTAAAGGGCTTTTTTTGTAGCATCTTTACCACTCCTGCCCCCAAAACGACCAGGTTCCCCTATAGTCAGGGCATATAAAAGTAAGTCTTTGACAGAGGAACTTCAGGAGGACCTAGGAGATAGTGCTGATATATCAATGTGCTGAAAAGACAAAACCAGCCACCAGTAGTCTGCAGTAAAGCATCATGCTCCAGGGCTGAAGAGCATGAGTAGAGTGCTGGCTATAAATGCATTAGGACTAGATTCCCAGCACACATATAAAAAGCTAAAGGTTTGGAGACAAGCACATCCTAGAGTTCCTTGGCCAACCATGTCGTTGAAATCATGTGCTCTAGGTTCAGTGAGAGATGCTGTCTCAAAGAAATGGGGACAAAAAGAAAAAAAATATGAAGAGAGATAGCAAAAAATAACTGATGCCAACATCTGGCCTCCACACGCACGTGAGACCCTGCATCTTTTCTCTGGCTAGCAGATTATTGAAAGAAGGGACCCAGATACATTGAAGTATGCTCAGAAACCTTCTGCTGGGAAAGTAAGTGGCTGAAGTCTTTGGGGACATCAGATGAGGAACTTGTCTCCTGGAGAAAACTTAACAATTGTCAGGTGACCTTGCAGGAGGAACTGAGACAAGGGTGGGCAGGATGCCATGCTTGAAGATAAAGTCAGGGTAGTCAGTGGTTCTCTTACCCCTCCTCTCAATGTAGTTACATTAAATGCTTGTCTTTTAACCATGAAATTGGCTTTTTAAAATTGGCTTATTGAGGACGGGTGACAAAACCTGGCTTTATTGAGACACATCTTGTGACTCTTTACTCCAGTGACAATAAATGGAAATAAATGTTTTCAATGGAAAACATAGAGTAGTTTCTGAGTATTTGCCATAGTTTCATGTTCACTGCTTGCTGGCTTTCCTGCCTATGAAGACTAACCATGAATGAAGTCCGTAGGGCATTCAATGGAGTCAGCATGGTGGGAAGTAAGAACAGAGAACGATGAAGATTTACTACATACATGGCAAAGTACGTAGTGCAAAAGGATGGACATAATTCATTTGAGGACATAAAGGTGTATAAATTCATTTTCAGGTTAAAAAGTTCAACTGCTTTAATGTTCCTTGGAGCTACAGAAAATTCAAGAAATAGCTAAACAATTCGAAGCATGAGTAGCACTTGAGTTTCATAGAATTGTGTATCTACTCTATTTGTGAAAGCTCTTGTTTTGTGATCTTAATACCTGTTGCTGAATTGGTTTCTTTTATTTTTCTTCTTATCTTTTCTTCATAATTTTTTGTTTGTTTTTTTAAGACAGGTTTCGCTGTATAGCCCTGGCTGTCCTGGTATTCACTTTGTAGACCAGGCTGGCCTTGAACTCAGAAATCCGCCTGCCTCTGCCTCCCAAGTGCTGGGATTAAAGTCATGCACCATCACTGCCCAGCTTCTTCATAATTTTTTATTCACATTACATCCCAATCTCAGCCTCTTTTCCTCCTCTCCTCCCAGTCCTGCCCTTACAAATACATCCTCCCACTACCCCCCTCCCTTCTCTGAAGAGAAGGGGAAGTCTGCCTTGGATACCACCCCACTCTGGGACATCTGGTCCCAGTAGCGTGTCCTCTCTCACTGAGGCCCAATCAGGCAACCCAGGTAGGGGAAGGGAGTCTAATAGCAGACAACAGAGTCAGTGATGGCCCTGCTCCAGTTTTTAGGGGACCCACATGAAGATCAAGCTGCACACCTGCTACAAAAGTGGGGGTGGGGATGCTAGATCAAGCCCCTGATGCTCTTTGGTTGGTAGTTCAGTCTCTGTGAGCCCCCATGAGCCCACATTAGTTGGTTGGCTCTGTAGGTCTCCTTGTTGTATCCTTAACCCCCTCCGGCTCACTCAATCTTTTCCCCTACTCTGTCACAAGACTCCCGAAACACAGCCTGATGTGATTGGCTCTGGTTCTCTGCATCTGTTTCCATCTGCTATTGGATGAAGCCTCTCAGGAGACAGCTGTGCTAGGTTCCTGTCAGCAAGCATAGCAGAGTGTCATTAACAGTGTCAAGGTTGACTCTCTCACATGGAATGGGTCTCAAGTTGGGCCAATAATCATTAGTTGGCCATTCCTTCACTCTCTGTTCCATCTTTATCCTTGCACATCTTGTAGGCAGGACAAATTCCGGGTTGAAGGTTTTGTGAGTTGGTTGATGTCTTCAGTAAGGAGACCTAACAGAGTAGTGAGGAACACTCAAGGAAGCAGGAGTCTATAGGAGAGCTGTGTATGGAAGGATCTAGAGGCAGACAGGGCACAGAAGTTGGGGAGGCAGCAGTTGTGTGCTGGTGAATCATAATATTGAAGTCACAAAAACTTTGATTAATTTTTCTGGCTTCTAATGCTTGTGTTTATGAAAAAAAGTTTGGTTATCCTTTAACCTCAAGTGTTTCTCTAGAAAATAACATCTCGGTCACTTGCAGAGACTGGTTATCAGGATTTATGGTGTCCTGACTACGTGAATATGGTTGCATGGTGGGGGATAAAAGGGACCCTAGAGAGGAATCTATCCTGAATCTGAAAGTCAGAGAGCTTTCCTGGTAGAAACAGAAAATGAGACTATTGTGAATCATAGACAATATATAAAGTCTTCGATCAGGACTAGCACTTAGGAAGGCATCAGTAATTGCTGGTTTGAGCTATCTGTCTTGGGGCTCTCACAGTACTTTTCATAGTCTGAACTCTCTGAATTTATTTAGTATCTATTGGAGCGATCATGGGACTTCAGTCATTTGTTTAGTAGACCTTGTCATCTCTCTTTACTGTCAGAAAGCTAGAAGGAAGAAAGCTCTCATTAGTGAGATTAAATGTTTCCCTTAAATACTTATCTTCTCTCATCCCAAAGGTCAATGGTGCTAATTTTTCTATTGAAAACTACCATAGACACCTCCACTAATGAGATGCTTTTTAAAAAAATACCAGTAATTTGAATCCTATACTGTTTTATAAAGAACTTTTATGTGGCTATTGGCTTTCCAGAAATAAACACTTTAAGGCTGTATTCTAAGGGTGACTATAAACATCAAGGCTGTTTAATGTTAGTGACACCTGTGTAAAGGAAGACAGGAAGTGGAGTGGTCTCCCTCCAAGAGAAAATGAAGATTATGAAAACAGGAAAAAGCAGGGCCTAGTAATCAAATAGGACTTAGAGAGGAAGTAGCCAAGTGGTTGAAAACATATATTTTGGGTTCCATTAGCCCTCTGGCCTCTAACCTCAAAAAATTAAACATTCTTTCTCTAAGACTTGAGGATCCTGTTCAGTCCCTCTCAAGACTAAAGTGAGAGTTCACTTAGTGGAGCCATAAGTGGAAAGTGTTCAACACAAAAAGTGATCATGACTGTACCTATTGTCAACATGATCATCATATAGGGGCCATGCATGCCAGAGCCAGAGGCTGCCCAGTCGGAAGGACACAGCAACAAGACCCAGAAAATACTTTTCTTGGAGAATGGGTGCAGTCGCAAGCCGTGGTGGTGAAAACTGTCTCCTCTGCAGGAGAAGCTAGTCTCGCTCCTTAAGCACAAACGGAGCAGGAAGCCTCTTCTCTGCACTTGCTTGCAGGCCTTTTGCTCTCAGTCTGTTTACTGCAGGGTTCTGCAAATGAGATTCATAGCTGTGGAGTCCAGGAATGAGTGAAGGAACAGAGAGTCCCCTCCAAGAGTGTTCCCCCCCGGGTTATTTCCTGGTATTCTATCTGGAGTGGAGTTTGGAAATTTCCATTATGCCACCTGGAATCTGTTTTGCCACAGGGTAATGAAAAAGAGGAGCATATGTGAGATAATGGTATACAGTCCATTCTTTTTTAACCAGACAGACTTTAGATGTGAATACAAGGAAGAAAAGCAGTTCTCATCAACACCCTCCCTCCTTTGAGAAGAGGTGTGGGCCCATCCAGATGCAGACCTATTATACAGTGGGGGCGGGAGGGACTTCCCTACATGATGGTTCAGATCTTAATCAAAGGGCTGTTTGGGAAAATAAACCTTTTTAAAATGAGATGATTCTCATCCCATCTATATTTCAAAGGAAATTCCCAGGCAAATGGTTTAGTTCATCAAAGGTGTTTTCTATCAGAGCAGTCAGAGATCTGTAATGGGTTTTGCTGTGGAATCCCAAATAGATCAGTCAGTGACCCTACAAGGACTTTGTAGTCAGCTCTCATCCAATAATTGGAGGTTGGTGTCCTGCTAATAGACGTTTGAATATCAGCTTTAGCATTTCAAGCTTTTTCAAGCTGGCCACACCCCTAAGATCCACCACCGATCTGATCATCACTTTAAAAAACAGGAACAAAATGCCTGTCTGTAAGATATCAGTAATGGAAAACACCAGTTTAGAGTGGGTTTAAATAAATAAGGAAATTTAGGGTGGTGCCTTCCAATATGACAAAGACAGCAAATATCTCTCTGTTTCTCTTTGTTGCCTTAATTTTATATATTCTTTCTTTGATAAAACAAAGGTGTCTGGTGTGACCTTTACCATACACCCAGAATGTCTTGGATTCCAACAGAAATAGAGTCACCAAAGTTCCAGCCCAAACCATTGAGCTTACACGTATCAGTCACTGACTTACACAACCATGTACTCAGGTCCATAGAGCAGAGGTAAATGCTGGTGATCAGACCAGAGTCAAATTCCTCCCAGAGAAACCACATGACAGGTGAAGAGGAAGTCTACATAGGTATGCAGAGCTATATCTACTGCAGGAGAGAGAAGAAGAGGCATACAAACACATGAAGTGAATCTCAGTACCATAGGCACTAAGGTGGCTTTCCCTGACAGCACACAGGTGGGGGCCAGGGGTCCTGCCCTAGACTCTGTTGACCCTTGATTCTCTAGGGTCATAGGAAGTACTACACAGAGCCGAGGAAATGGCTTGTGTTTGACTCGTTAGATTTACATCAGGTTACCAGATTAAATGTTCTAAGTTCACATTGTCAACAGTGAAACGGCATAAAAGAGCTACTCCAAATTCAGTGACACCTTTAAAGTAATCACAAAGCTGTGTACATAGACTTTAAAAATAGCTTTCAGCTATGTGCCAGACATACTACTTATTTAATCTTATTTAATCTACAGACAGTTCTTCCTGTCCAAAAGATACTTCACTCCCTCTCTAGATAACTCTCTACGAAGCTCAGAGAGTTGTCAGGAATTATTGTTTTTGTTCAACTCATAGTATTGTCAAATTAATAATAATAATAATAGTAAAAAGATGCCTTTGGAAAACTCAAATAATAATTCTTCTCAGAAGCACTCCGTGGGAGAGCTATAACTAGTGGTAACCATTGCGCGTAAGATGGATTGCAGTGCTGTGGAAGGGGTGGCTTGCACTTAGTGAGTATTGCAGGAAGAAAGGCCATCAAGAGAGCAGCCTGGGAGGAAAGAGATAGGGCAGAGAGCGGCAATCAACTCAGTTCTGCAGAGCCAGGATATTGGTTTCTGCCTTTGTTTTCGCGATGTCAACTGAAAATGTGGGTTATTTATCACACTCTTAAGAAGTGAATTCTCCAGACTCTTCAGTGTTTTGAGGATTACAACAAATTCATTTCAGAGTTTCAGTGTCAAAATGGAGATAAGCCATTCGAGGCTCCTGAGTCTGAATCAGAACTACACCTGTGTTAACATTTCACATGAATTAAAAAAAAAAAAATGTCTTACAAAGGTAAGAAATGCTGCTTAGAAGACCATGGATTGCCATTCTTTTGATCTAAAGGCAGTAAGAACTGGCTAGGTAGTAAGGTTGTCAAATTGTTGAAAGGATACAAGATTTCACATATTCCCTCTAAGAAACTGCTATCACGACTCTAGAAGCCACGTGACCAACACTAGCTGAGCTCTTCTCCTTCGACTGTTAAAAGAGCCATGACTAAGTGTACAGTTTGATCGGAAAGATCTACGTTCTACTATGGGGAAGGGCAGAAGAGCAGAAAGAGGGTGACACCACCCAGAACTGGTGAGGTTATATGCTGTGGGTGTCATCACTCTTACTGCACGTTAAGCTCCATCTGTACAGTGAGGCTCAGGAGATTAAAAGACCAGCTCAAAGACACACAGAATACAGTGCCGGAGTTTGAAGTTAAATTAAAGTCAAAGTCCAGAGACTGAACTTCCCACATAGTAGGCAAATAGAGCATGATGCAGAACTTTACTCCATCATTACTATATGAGCACTAAAGCCAAAAGCCCCAAAGATGCTGAATAATCAGGGAGCCTTACTTAGACTGGTTTTAACTTTTCTTCTAACTGTAGACAACCAAGCATCAACTCACTTCTGCCCACATGACAGAAGTTCAGCCACATTTGGAAACCACAAATATACTTAATTTTATTTGATGTTTGTACATATACAATAAAGTATGTATCATTGTTTCTCATTTAAGATGAGGAGAAACTAAGCAACAGATAAGCAAAATGACTCCCCCAAGTTGCTCTAACAAGTGTTTTGGTGGGATTCCAAGCCAAAGTCAGCCCTAAGACTAAGGCTCCCCTCAGTGGCAGTACCCAGCCAGAACTACACCACTTGAGGCTACTCTCATCAGTTTTCTCAGAAAATCATCTGCCAGAGAATTTCAATTAAATTGTGGTGCACACCACTAAATGAACATTAACAAGCCTCCTTACAATTACCAACATTCCTAGAAGAATGGAGAATCCTCCATGCTCAAGGTATCAGGAGCTAAGCAGCAACTTGGGAGTTCTCTGGAAGCCTGAGCAGTGCTGAAGTTGCCAGGTGTCATTACATTGTTAAATCCTCTTCCTGGATCGCTGATCACCTGACAAGCTAATTGTCATCTGTTGAAATCAGCAAGTTCTAAGGTTTCCTGCTGGGGCTCCCAGTTCCATTTCTGACATTCAAAGGTTTCATGTGCCTTTGGCCCTCTATCTGAGCTCTTACATTCATCTTAGTGTGGCCATTGCTACACATAGTCAGGAAGGTAAATAAACCACTTGCAACAAACACACATGGTGACATTTCTAAGACAAAGGTAAGTTTAGTGATCAGCTGCTTATCTGCTGTGAAACTGTGAGCTTTCAAGATTGTTAAAAAAACAAACAAACAAACAAACAAACAAACAAAAAAACCTCTAACATGGAGTTGCAAGTAGTTTGGATTTCAATGTTTTCCAAAGGCTAATGTGCCCACAGTTTGGTTGATATCACATGGAGCTTTGGGGAATCACTGGATTATAAGGACCTTGACCTCAACAGTGCATTAACCAAAAAATGAATTTGATAATAGTTATTGGGAGATTGTAGGAACTAAGGGGTGGGGCCTGCTTAGAAAAAGTAGGTCACTGAGGGTATGCCCTAGTTCAAACCAGACAAAATTTCAGCACTGGAGAAAGTGAAGTGGACACAAAATCCTAACCAAGAAGCTACTTGCAATTGATAACTGCTGATGAATGAAAACTCAGTTCTCCCTGATGGAGCTGGCATGGCTATGTAAGAGACAGTGTGACACAGTTCCTGCTCCTGAAGCATCACCAGGCTGTTGATCTCCACATGTGCTGATGACTATTATTGGCCTGAAACTCATCTGCTGTCTCTTCTATTTTACTTTCAATCTCTCTTTTTTGGGAATATACTTTCCCCATTATTAATCATCACTCCATAATAAATGAAACAGATGAAGTTATCAAGAATGGCAGTAGTCATGAGGCTGTGGGAGATGAGGAACATTTCTTCCACTTGACCTTTAGGGCCATGGGAAAAGCTCATCCAATATGACCAGAGAGGCCATATAAGGTCTACATGGTCCTTTGCTGAAATTGTTCATTGCAAGAATTGGCCTTGAATTTGGAATTATAAGGAGATACATGCACCTTCTGGTCCAATGACTGCTGCATTAGTTAGCTAGGGTGAATTTGAGACATCAAGAATAGGAAGTTAACGTAGTCTCAAGAAGAAAAGGAATGGACAGGAAACAAAGGAATCTGTAGAAAACAAGCAAATGATAGTTGGGTTAATCTTATAGGATGAAGGCTTGTATAGGATTTAGAAATAAATAGTATTAGAAGGAGTAATGAGAAGAAAGACTAGAGGAGAAAGAGAAATGAGGCCATGGAATTGCTAGGATAGGAAACAAAGACAAGAGAATTGAAAGGTGATGCACAAGCATATAGAGTTAGTACTTCTGTTGGCATTTCATCTCAGCTCCCTCCCACCGTTACCTGGCACACCTGGCCCCTCACTATAAAAGGGGCTGCTTGCCCTGTCCTCATTCTCTTGTTTTCTTCCTCATGCTCTCTCCCCTTGCTCCCGCTCCTTACCCTCTCTCCTCCCATCCCTCTCCCCCCTCTCTTCATGTGCTCGTGGCTGGCCTCTATTCTTCTACTCCTCTTTCTCTCTCTCTCTCTCTCTCTCTCTCTCTCTCTCTCTCTCTCTCTCTCCCTTGTTCTCTCTCTCTCGTTCTCTCTCTCTCTTGCTCTTTCTCTCTCTGCTTTTCTTTCAACTCAATCCCAAATGAGGGAAATCTAGAAGTGAAAAATTTGGGAACTCAAATAGGAACCAGAGAGGCAAGTGTCACCAACAGAATACAGAGATGGAAGGGAAATTCTCAGACATTGAACATAGAATAGAAGAGAAGGATACAGAAAGAATATATGGACACATCAATCAAAGAGAATATAAGAAATATGGAACACTATGAGAAGACCAAATACTAGGAATAGAGGAAGATGAAGAAACTCAAGTCAAAGGCACAAAAAAATATTTTCAGCAAAATCATAAAAGAAAATTAATCTAGAAAATCTAGCCAAGGAGATGCCTATCAAGGTATAAGAACCATACATAACACCAAATAGATTGAACCAGAAGAGAAAGTCCTTTTGATAGTTAATAACGAAAAACACTAAAGTACAGAACAAAGAAAGAATATTCAAAGCTGCAAAGCAAAAGGACCAAGTAACATGTAAAGGCAGACCTAATACACCTGACTTCTCAATGGAGACTCTACAAGCCAAGAGGTCCTGAACAGATGTCTTGCAGATTCTAAGAGAACAAAGATGCCAGCCCAGACTACTACATCCAGCAAAACTTTCAGTTACCATAGATGGAGAAAAGAAAACATTCCACAATAAAACCAAATGTAAGCAATCTCTATATACAACCCCAGCCCTCCAGAAGATATAGAAGGAAGATTCCAACCTAAAGAGGTTAAGGACACCCAAGGAAACACAGAGAATAAATATCCCTGACCAGCAAGTCAAAAGTGGCAAGCACACACAAAATAAAGAACAAAAACAAACAAACAAAAAACAGGAATTAACAATCATTGGTCACTGATTGATATCTCTCAATGCAATAGTTTCAATTCCTCAATAAAAAGACACAGACTAACAAAATGGATGTAAAAATTGGATCCATTCTTCCTCTGAACCCAAGAAACACACCTTAACAGCAAAGTTAGAAATCATCTCAGGATAAAAGGATAAAACACAGCCGGGCAGTGGTGGCGCACGCCTTTAATCCCAGCACTTGGGAGGCAGAGGCAGGTGGATTTCTGAGTTCGAGGCCAGCCTGGTCTACAGAGTGAGTTCCAGGACAGCCAGGGCTATACAGAGAAACCCTGTCTCGAAAAACCAAAACAAAAAAAAAAAAAAAAAAAAAAAAAAAAAAAAAAAAAAAAAAAAGGATAAAACACATATTCCAATTAAATGGACCTAAGAAGCAAGCTGGTGCAGCCATTTTAGTATCCAAAGACTTCAAACCAAAACTAATCAGAGGAGATATGGAAGCAGAGTACATGCTCATCAAATGAAAAGCCTACCCAGAGGACATTGCAATTCAAACAAATAGGCACCGACATTTATAAAAGAAACACTTCTACAGATTAAATCACCTATTGACACATTGATAGTGGGAGATTTTATTCATTACCTCCAGCTGCTGAGGCCAGGTGTATGTCAGGGGTGTCTCTACACTGAGGCCCTGAGAGGCCACTGTGGGAAGTGATGATGGTGCAGCCTAGATTGCCTTGGAGATGCCAGAGCCATGGGGCACTTGCCAGGAACTGCTGAAGACTGGGTGTGGAACCCAAGAGAAGGAAGGGTGTTGCAACCCCTAAAGCTGAAAGGAGATCTGAAGAGTGCTTTGACATCAGACATGGAGATGCAGAGTTTAGAGTTTGCCCAGATGTTTTTTATACTTTCATTGGTCCAGTATTTCCTCACTATGTTTCCTTCCCTCCATTTTAGAATGATAGCATATATTCTGTGCCATTGTGTGTTGGAATTATGTGATCTGCTTTTAAACTTTGATTTTATAGGGGGTTACAGTTAAGACATTGCCTTGAGTCCCAGAAGAGACTTTGAATGTTGAACTTTCAAACAATTGTTGAAACTGTTACAGACTTTTGAAGTTGGACTGAATGAAGTTTTTACATTATGATATGGCTACAAGATTTTGGGGGACAGGGTGTAGAATAGGGTGATTTGAATAGGCATGGTCCCCATGAATGCTTGGTCATTAGAGAGTGGCACTACTTGACAGAGATTAGGAGGTATGGTCTTGTGTAAGTAGGTGTGGCCTTGTTGGAGGAAGTGTGTCACTGGGGCTTTGGAATTTCAAATGCTCAAGCTAGGCCCAGCGTCTCTCTCTCTTCCTGCTGTCTGGCTATCTGGATGTAGAACTCTCAGCTACTTCACCAGCACCACATCTGCCTGCATACCACCATGCTTCCATTATGGTAGTTAAACCTCTGAACTATAAGCAAATCCAGATTTAATGCTTTCTTTTTATCTATATTGGAGTTCTGCCTGCAAGATATAGTAAGGGAATGAACGATGTCACAAAGCTTGTGGGAACAACCAATCAATATCTGATTTGACTTAAGGCTCACTGCAAGTGTCGGAAATCCATACCCAACACTGCTGAAGTCATCAAGAACCTGAGGTTTGACAACTCAGGGACCTAGGGTAAAATCAAACAATAATGGTCTTAAAAGACCAAAAAAAAAAAAAAAGTAGTGGTAAAATGACTCCTAATGACATTCTGCTCAGGGCTAGAACAACCACATGGTGGTTCACAACCATCTATAATGGGGTCTGGTGTCGTCTTCTGGCACACAGGTTGCAGATAGAGCACTCAAATGCATAAAATAAATAAATTTTAAAAAAAAGTTACTCTGCTGAAATATACTCAAAGATCAGTGCCTTGTTTAACCATTATCAAGAAACTTCTTTCTTTAGCAGGTGGGACCAAATATAGAGATGCACAGACATTGTGCAGAGGGTGAGAGACCTTGAAAACATTGTCCCTAAATGGGACCGTTTCCATCCTATCCCTCCCACTGGGGTTCAGGGAACCTTTTAGAGGTGGAGGCAGAAAGAATGTATGAGCCAGAAAAGAAGAAGGACACCAAAGAACAAAGTCCTCTAATGTTTGTCATGTTCAATGACAATGTGAGAGTTTTTTCATCTTATTATACATATTTTTAAATTTTATTTCATATCATTATCTTAAAAAACAAATTAATGAAATTCTAACACACACACTTTTATTTGGATATAGTTTGATGTCGTTTTCTTTTGGGGTGTAGTTTTATTTTGTTTTCTTGGTTTGGGGTTTTTTGTTGTTGTTGCATTGGGCTTTAGTCTGTTTTTTAGAAATAATTTAAAGTTTGGTAGGTAGGACAAGGGAGAGGATCTGGAAGGATGTCAGTGCGGAAGGATACGATCCAAATATACTTAAATTTTTAAAAGTGGTTTAAGTAATAAAACTATAATTAAAAAAGAAAAGTAAGAGAAGAAACTTTAAATGTTCTACACACACACACACACAGTGTCATTGATCTGTTAATTTCTGAGATTCTACTATATATACATATAGCAGTATCATAAGTACATGCATATTTTATTTGTGCAAAGGGAGACATTACTCAGTTGAAAGGCAGTGAGCATACTAAATTAATAGGAAATCATGATGGAGTAAATGTGGGAGGTGGGAAGACCACAGGGTAATGGAGGACTCTAAAATGATGGAGTAAATGTGGGAGGTGGGAAGACCACAGGGTAATGGAGGACTCTAAAGCTCCAGGCTTGTCTTTAGAAGTCATGCATTCACTAGTGAGGAGCAGTCCTGAGAGAGGAATAACCAACAGATGTTCTGATATGACAGGTTGTGAAGCCTGAGTGGATATGGTCAGAGTATGGGCTGGGCTGCACCTCTGCCTGAAGCTTGGGGAGGTGAGGATTGGAACTGCCTGTGAGATTATCAGAGGAAAACAGAGGTAAAGATGGTATCATCTACTAAGAGCGTGGGCATGAACAGAGGAAGCCCTGGAATGGAGCATCACCCAGATTGTATGGAGCCCTAAAGATCAAAGAACTCACAAGACCTCAGGACAAAAGAATCACAGAGCTTTATGACACTGGGGAGTCAAGCCAAACATGGACAAGCTCCTCCACAACTGGTTCTCAGTAAATGTGGGTAGAGACTATACAAATGACATTTTTCCCCTTAGTAGCAGGTTATTTCATCGGCATAGAAGGCAAAGATCTTCGACTGCTTATGTATCTGAAGAATCTTATATCTCACTACATGTCAGGCTAACATATCTATCTATTTAAACCATTTTTGTGTCTTTTGTTTCTGAGCTTCGAGCCCTTCCCCAAATTAATTCTCTTGATACTCAATTAGGAATGGTTCTTAAACTAAATGTACCCCAAATATGAGTTACTGCCCTAGGTAGTCTTGTTTAGAAATTGTGCCTTAGTCAAAGAAATACAATTCAACGACATGAATATTTTAAGAGTACTTCTAATTTTTACTACTTAAAGAACATGAAAGGAAATTGAGTTCACCAGAAATACCCTCGGTGATTTTACAACTTTCTTCTCTTATGCCCCAGAGCTGTGCATTTGAAGTTTTAAAAATTATGTTTATTTGTTTGTTTTCTGTGGGTGAAAGCCATATGCAATCTGTAGATCAGGTGTGCAGAAGTTGATTCTCTCCCTCTACCACATGGATCCTGGGGACTGACTGAAGGTCTTCAAGCCTAGGGTAAACATCTCTACTCTCTGGGCCACCTCAAAGGCTCGGAGCCTTACCTTTAATGTCACTATTTCCTCTTGCATTCCCAAAGCGTGCAAACTCAGAGAATGTCACTGCCTGCTCCTGTCGTTCAGCATGAGAATTCATTGCACATAGAGACAGACCTTTATCAGAAGGAAAGAGTAAGAGTGTAAAAGAGGTGGTACGGCTGGAACGAGGTTTTCTCAAGCCAATAGCGATGAGTCCGGGAATGTTTGAAAACAACATTTAATAATCTTGCCCAGGTTCATGCATCAGGAAACACACATTTGTTCTCTCACCTGCAACTACCTCTGAGATCTGGAGAATACCCTCCAGTGTCTCTTTCTCATTGTGCTGTGATTTGGAAATGGTTTGCATGAGTCCCCATAGCCCACAAGCTGGAAGTAGAACCCCCCCCCCCATGGGGTGACAATGCAGTGGTAGAGACATTCAGAGAGGGGCCTGATAAGGGTAAGTAGGTCATTGTGGGTGCTGCCCCGGGTCGTGTGCAGCATCACCATCCTGTGATCTGTCTGCACATACCCGGTCATCTTGCTGTCATCTGCAGTAAGGCTGTCACTAAAGACTGAGCAGATGGAGACTTCCAACCCTGGGCTTTCAGCTTCCAACCCCGGGAGCCAAATAAACCTCTCTTCTCTATGAAGTACCTGTTTGGCTACAGAAATTTTAAAATAGGCTTAAACATTGAGATGCCAAATTCCTGAGGCACCAAAGTCAATCTAGACTGGGGCTGGGAAGTCTCAGTACAGTGCAGCCCCAGCCAGGGCTCATGTGATAGACAATGGCTGACAACAATAAATGGAGGTAAGGATGCCTCAGTTATGAAAACTTGCATCTTAAAAACACTCCTTGCACAGATAAACAGAACTCATGAAGATTTCACTCAGGGCCCCAGCATGCCCTGGGGGCCCCCTTTCTCACATTTCTCCTGAACCTGGAGTCTAGCTAGCTGCCTCCTGTGGACTGGGACTGTGATCTTAAACAGCATACCATTTCTTTGATGCTTGAATTTTGTGTGACTACAATTTTTGTTGAAAGAACACCATTCCATGCCTCCTGCCTGACAAACATCCTCATGCCAAGACCTCATGGCCAGATGCACAAGAAAGAAATGCTAGAAAACTCAACTATCTATCTCTCTAAAGAAAATTAATATGAATTATTCAGAAATACAATATCACAAATCAGTATTTTAGAGGGAGTTTTCCTAGGTCCCTTCCTTCTCCCATGGTAGGACACAATATTTAGTATTCTGTAGCACATCTTGTTTCTTGTTCTTCCCTAATTGCTTTCAACTGTCTGAGTAGATGAGAATGTCAACAACAACAACAACAACAACAACAAAAAGGATTAACTTTTCATGGAATAAAATCATAAATCTAACATCAGAGAGTCATTGTGTTAAGATGAGAGAAAAGAATAGGTTTGACTAGTAGCAGTCCTTCACGTGGCATGCCTGGGCAGCAACCCAGTTGTTTCTCTCACCAGCAAAGGCAGGGACTTGAATGAAAGACATGTTGAAGCCCGGTTTATTTGACACCTCTTGGGGAAACGCTGCAGCAAAATTAAAAATACTATTTGCACCAGGCACATGCTAAGAGCGTGAGGAGTGTTGCTAATCTACTCTAATGAATTAATTGCAGCGATGCCCTCATCTACAGGGAGTTTCCCTGAGAAAGTGAATGAGGGGAGAGGGCTCCAGTGATGTCTCTCACTCAACTGAAAGATCACTCCAGAAAGCCTGCTCCTGGGAAATACAGAGCAAGGGGCGAGGCTCCAAGAAATGCTGACTGAGTTTAATGGGTTTTGAGGCTACATTACTGTTGCTACTGTTCCATGACCCGGAAGTTGTACAGCTATGCAACTTTCCTTCCCACAATCCCTGGTGCCCTATTTACCCTGCTTTAAAACTATGTTTCTAGACAATCAGCCTACAGGGCAGGAAGCAGAGTGGACTCTGGACTCAACCAGCACTGGGCCAAACTGCGGGCTCTGACTAAGCCTATCAGTCATAAGGGGTGTCATGAGCGCCACGATACAGCATGTCCATTGGTGACCGGAGATGACAGTGGAAACCAGTTGTTTTGTGGAGAAGAGGACCATGGTGCCCTCTGTGACCCTCAGCAGCGTCTAGCTTCATTGCGGGTTAGATGGACCGTAGAAGCAGCAGCCAGAGGAAGATACACCACCAGTGTGAGACTAAAAATGGGTGAGAGTCAGTCAAGGTCGTGTCCTATTCGCCCGCTTTGGGTCTGCTGGTTTTCCAAGGGCCCCGTATGCACAAGTGAAGCCTAACACCATAGGCAAGGCAAAATACAATGTAGAGTAATAATAAAAACGATATGGGGAAAACTAATGGGCATTTCCAAGGTAGCAGCTGTCATAGCTGCTATGCTGAGACTTACTAGGCTTGCATTTACATCTCTAAATCACCCCCCCCCCCCGTGAGAGAGAAGAACCATTATTGCGCACATCCCAGGAACAACAGAAAACTGACTCACTCATCCTGACCCACTCCCACCAGCGAGTGGGAGAACGAGAATCCCAAGTGAGATGGGCCAACTCCCAACTCCCGCGCTGGCCATTCTGGGGTGGGCTTACATAGGGAGGAGATGACGGAAACATGACGATCATTGTTCTTGTCGCCTTCCAACTCACCTGTGCTTTGTCCTCAGTGTCTCTGGTTCTAGAGGGATGGGGGTGGGGGGGGGTTAGAGGCACAAAGTTGGCAGCACTTGGGTCCCTGCACACACTCAGCTGGGCCTCCCCACTGGCCCTGCCATGCTGTCTTCTCCCCACGTGCAGACAAACCCTATTGGCATGGCTTTTTGACTTTTTCCTGGAAGGAAAAGCAGCTATAACTCTAAATGCTGGACGCCATCATCATACAGATAGTGATTAGGGACCCACAAGCAACGCAGGCCACAGGAAGCCTTGACTGGTCACAAAGTTACTTGGTTGATTTCTTGCTTTCTCACATACTCTCTGGATACCCATGAACATATAATTTAACGTCTCTGAACAGCTTTATAAAAACCCCAGCAACTTTGCGATCATTTGTGGGAGCAGGGAAAGCTGTAATAAGAAAAAAAAAAAAACAGAAAAGAGAACAAGATTAAACCCCACCTAGTGTCGACCCCCTCACACCACTTCAAGGATTTTCTCATACATATTAAAACAGAGGGTGGTATTTTCAAAACCCACAGACCGGGGAAAGATTAAAAAATGAGGCAATTTGGAAATGGTAACAGTTATAAAGAAAAAGAAGGGGAAATTATATTTATGGGGCTCTATTATGTACTGGACGCTCTAAGGATCTGAATAAATTTGCATATTTAATTTTCTCTTTTTAGTAATACCATAGGATTGGTATGAGTGTTCCAGTTTTACAGCTGAGCTTAGACAGAAAACCAGTTACCCAGCTGGCACAGAGGTTCTCTGCTTCCAGCATTTTCTTTCTTCACGATAAGTTCCACTAATATTATTCTAGATTCTTCCCAGCCGAGATGCTGCAGCTGGTTGCCCATCTATCTTGTATTAGTCTTTCAACACCCACATACAATCAAATCACTCTGAGAGCTGGAAACAAGCCACAGTGGAAGTGTTTACACCATGGACAGCAGAAGACCCCAAAACAAACTCAGCTTCCTCTCCTCGCCCATTCTTCCTTCCTAACTTGTGCACTTCACACAATTGTCTCTAGTCTCAACATTTATATTTCCTTTCCCCCACTGGGAGCTGAGGACCGAACCCAGGCAAGCTCTCTAAATCCACTCAGCTAAATCCCAACCTCCACATTTCTTTTCTAAAGATTTATTTGTTTTTAATTTATGTGTGCACGAGTGTTCTACCTGTATGCATGCATGTATTTAGATGTACTGTGTGCATGTGTGGTATCAGCAAAAACGAGAAGTGGATATCAAATCTCCTGGAACTAGAGTTGTAGGCTGCTGTGAGCCACTGTGTGCGTGCTCGGAACTGAACCTGGGTCTTCTACAGGAGCAGGAAGTACTCCAAACTACTGAACTGTCCTCTCTAGCCCCACATTTATAGTTCTTTTCCACCAAGCTTTTTCTCCTAGCAGGCAATCAAGATATTACACATTACTGTAGAGATGGCCTTTATTCACACTGTATTAAGGTGTGTCAGTACATTCGCGGTTTGGGGGGGGGGTGTTTAAGAGAAGTAAGCCTTTCTTTCCATCTTTCTCAAATTAAGCAGGCTGACTTGGTTGCTTTGAGGGGATTAGTCTGAAGAGACCGAAGCCCACATCCTCATCTGATTCCTCCGACTCTTCCGTAGCTTCAGCCTTGGCTGGGGCTGCTGTAGAAGAAGAGCAGCAGTGGTGGCGGCAGCCACAGGGGCAGCAGCCGTCAATGCCCATGGAAGACCTCGACCTTTTCAGCAAGCAGGAAGGTGTACTCAGTCTCCACAGGCGTTGTACCCATTGATTGTACATTCGACACAGGCGTTGTACCCATTGATTGTACATTCGATTCTTAAACAGTACGCTAAATGCTGCCAGAACATTTGGAATTATCCTCTCAACAGCCCGCCATCAGCTTTCTGTATAGAATGCTTGTCCTTCCTTCCTCGCCTGCCCCAAAGACGATTCTCTGAGATTATCATGTTAAAAAGCAAGCTTCTGAAAACGAGATCACATAGCCCTCATCCGGGCCAGAGGGTAACACAAAACTGTAGATGAGGCATTGTCCTCCTGAGGATTCAGACTGGAGCGTGCCATTTTGTAGGGTAAAGGCCGGAAGTCCAAAGGCTGGGCAGGAAGTGGAAGGCGGGACTTCCTGGTAGGGAGAAAGGGATTCTGGAAAGGACACAAAAGGAGAGAGACGTGACTCCAGGCCTGGAAGGTACAGCTAGCCACGGTGGGGTGGGGCTATTAGCTTTAAAGTATTAAAAGGTATTGGCGTCTTTATTTCTGACTGGAGGATCACCAGAGCCATGCCACACATTATTAGACTGACTCAGTATTTCAAGGGGGAAGTCCACGTTGCTGTCATCAAATAATAGGTTGACTTCAAAAGTGACTTTGTTCCTTTCTCTTATTCATTTTGTGGATGATGCTAAACACCCCAGAGTAGCCGACTTCACTGCACATACATTAGGCCTCTGAAGACACTACAATGAGAATTGACTACCCGCAGCAGAATATGAATGCATTGACACTCTGCACTGCCTGGAGCTCATTAGGAACTTGAGTCTGACGCTTCATTCTTAGAGCTTCACAGATATTAGGACGGGAGAATTCTGCTAACAGCCTCTTTCGCAACAACGCAGGAGCCAAAAAGAACCTCCTTTTGTGTTTCTTCATTTGACAAACATAATTAAAAATGAGAGTTTAAAAACAACAGACATCTTTCTGCTTCTGTCTGACCTTCAGACTGAAGACATCATGTCCTGGTTGACAATCCCTTATCCTTTTGTTCATCTTCCCAGAAAGAACGTATTTATTCCTTCACCAATAAGCTGTACAGTGGAGTTTTGAGATCTCGTGTCCCCACTAAGGAGACAACTGCTCACATCTCAGGCTCAGGATGGCACAATGGGCTACATGGATGAGCAGCAGTGAGGCATGCCCAGCAGAGGCTGAGCTTCAGGGTGAGAGCCACCCAGAACCTACGAGGCTCTCAGGAAGGACTGGGGATCTTCTAACTTACACCATCAGCCCTCTCTAGACTCTGAGTTTTTTTCCCCTTTAGTAACAAGTAAGAATGATCTTGAGGAAATAGAACCTAATTTAAAAGCGCCAAAACTTTTAATGAGAAATTATGAAATGAATCACCATTTGGGGGAATGCTATGGTTTGAAAGTAAGATACTCTGGAAAGCTCATGAATTCGAACACGTGGTTCCTAACTGGTAGAGCCTTCTCTGGAGGATGTGGGAACTCTGAGAGAAGGGGCATGGCTCAAGGAAGTGGGTCACTGGGGTTGAAGGCAGGTTTTGAAGTTTATCCTCCAACTCCAGTTCTAGATGATTCCTCCCTTCCCCTCCCTCTCCCCTTTCCTCCTTTCCCTTCCTCCTGACCCTCCTCCTTCTGCTCTCTCCCTTTGTGTGTGTGTGTGTGTGTGTGTGTGTGCATGCGTGTGTGTGTTTCCTAATCTGCCCCAGTGTGAGCAAGCTCCTGCTTTCATTACCTCTCTGCTGTTATAGTCTGTATCCCATCCAACCAGAAGTCAAAATGAACCTATACTCTTTTAAGTCACTTCTTGTCAAGTATTTAGTCACATCATGAAAAAGAAACTAACATACAGGAGATTTTTTCTCTCTCTCTCATTGACAGAGTATACATACTACTTTGTACAAAGTTAAAAAAAAAATAGGAGAAAGTACTCTAAAATATCCGAATATACCTGGGATCTCTGTGGGTGGAGCCTAGGTTTCATACATTTGCTTTAAAATTCACTTACATACCAGTGCCTAAGGAAATAGGACATGAAGGCCCCATTATTGAGAGCAGACAGATCAGGACATGGAGGCCCCCTTACTGAGAGCAGACAGATCAGGACATGGAGGCCCCATGACTGAGAGCAGACAGATCAGACACTTGTTTATTTCTCTGGAGAACCTTGACTGACATTCTCAGGCTACCTAAAAATGATGTAAGACAGATGGGTTCTAGAGGGTGGGAGATGTTCTATGGAATTGGCACATGCATTTGTGGAGATGGCAAGTTTGAAATCCGGCAGGCAAGACCTTCAGGCGGAAGTTCATGCACAGGTCCTGAGCCCGAATCTGTTGAGCAAATCAGGATGCTAGAAACATGAGTAGATTTTTTTTTTCAGTTGTTTGAGATTTGTACATGTTTTGATCATATTCAGACCCCTACCCAACTACTACCAAATACAACCCTATGTCCATACACACCCTACTTTGTGTCTTTATTTAAAAAAATCAATTTGTACTCAAATATTCTTGGATATGTAGTTTTCCATTGGAGTGTGGTTAAGCAGGGACTATGCTCTTAGAGGAAGGGCTCTCTGTCTCTACTAATAGCTAACAACTGATAATACAGTTGGTACAGGTGGCCTTCTATGCTCAGCTTCCATTTTCACACTAGGATTGGGTCTGGCTTAAGTTTGCATAGGTCTTGTATGTTACCATAACTACTGTGAGTGCCTATGTGCAGCTTCTCTTCTGTGTCCTGAAGATATTTTCCCTTGTAATCATCCACAACCTCTATCTCTTACACTATCCAGCCCTCCTTCAACAATTATTTCCAGGCCTTTGAGGGAATGCCCTCAAAGTATGGTCTATGCATTCCAGTTAGGGCCAGGCATTCTACAGGTTCTTATCGTCTGAACCTTAGCTAGTTGTGGTTTTCTGTACTAATCTCTGTCTACTGTAAAACATTGCTGATAAAGGTTGAGCGATTCACTGATCTATAGGGATAAACTAAGTCATTAGGAATCGCTTTGGTACTGTGTCCATTTGGCATAATAATAGGAATAATTTTTTTCTGTAGGGCTATGAGCCATTGGTTCTCAGTCTGATAATGGTGCCAGACATGAGTTTCATCTTGTGAAGGTGAACTTAAATTTAACCAGTAAGTGGTTGGTTCCTCCCAGGAAGTTTATGTCACTACTGTACCAGTGGGTATGTCTTGGGAGGCCAGCTACAATCGTAGGCCTCATGATACAGTCTTGAAGAGAGTTATGTCCTTCCTAAGTGTTTCATTTTAAATGTAAAACATTCCCCAATAGGCTCATGTTTGAACACTTGATCTCCAGCTGGTAGAACTGTTTGGGAAGATTGTGGGACTTTTTGGAAGGAGTGGGTCACTGCCTTGAATCAAGATAGCCTGGTCCCATTTTCTATGCATTCTTGGTTCCTGAGTCTGAGTGCAATGTGACCAGCCAGAATCCTGCCCTTGTTTCTACTGCTTCAGTACCTGCTGGCATATCTTTCCTGTTCAATGGCCTGCATCACTTTGTACTACAGGTCAAAATAAATCTGTGCCCCCTCAAGTTGCTTTTGTATTTTACCACAATAATGAGAAAGTAATAAGGATGCTAAGAAACTTTAGTCCTTGCTCTGAGGTCTGAACTAATTGACTAAGGTCCACTTGTGTTATGAATGGTAGGTAACCTGCTTGTCTTCAAGTCGATCGACAATTTTAATCACATCACATCTGTAAAATGTCTTCACAGTTAAAACTAAACACCTGGGCCCCAGAATCTAACAAAATCAACGTGCATAATTAATCATTACACCCAATGATTCTGCTGTGTAGGCAGAGATGAGATGCGTGCTTTAGACACAATTATTTTGAAGGCAGTTATCAAGGACTTTTATTGGAATGTTTAAAAATATCTTTGCTTATAAAGAAACTGAATACTTTGGATCATTAATCAAAATAGAAATGTGTTTCTTTGTTCTTCAATAAAAATACACTTCGTGTGCATTATAGCAGGATTGCTCAGAGCATCGTAAGGATTGTTGGAATGTGGTCCCCCCTCATAGAGTTCATGGGTAACTCAGTTAGGGTTTCCACTGCTGTAATGAAACACCTTAACCAAAAAGCAAGTTGGAGAGGAAAGAGTTTATTTAGTTCACACCTCCACATTGTAATCCATCCTCAAAGGAAGCCAGGGCTGAAACCTGAAGCCAGGAGCGGATGCAGAGGCAGGCCATGGAGGGCTGCTACTTACCTGCTTCACATGGCTTGCTCAGCCTGCTTTCCTATACAACCCAGGAAGGTCTAGCCCAGGGATGGCCTCACCCATAATGGGCTAGACCTTCCGCCATTAATCCCCAATTAACCACCCTCTTCCATCAATCACTAATTAAACAAATGTTCTATAGCCAGATCTTAAGGAGACATTTTCTTAAATGAGGTTCCCTCCTTTCAGATAACTAGCCTGTGTCAAGATGACATAAAACTATTCAGCACAAAAGGCTAATGAGAAGAGAATGAAGAGAATGGAATGCGTTGTGTGGATTAGAAGCCCTTTAGGCCCTTGGAGTGTCACTTGTCCTTCTTGCCTTCCTAATCTTCTGCACAGTAATGGCTTCTGACCCACAGCTTTCTGCTGAATCTCCCTTCCTTAGCAGATGTCACAGAAGCTGACATCCTAACCTACTGACAATAGTGCCAGACAAAAGCCAGCTTTCCCTTCTCACACAAGGCTCACTTCTCAAACTCATTTTGCTCCATTAAAACAAATTCTTCCCAAAGAAAGAATCAGTTAGGATGCTGTTGCTATTGCTGCACCTCAGGGTTCTCAACCCGTTATCCCTGATATTTCTGATATTCATCCATCTCACTTATAGATATGGCCTCATAGACAGGTATAAAGTAAACCCACTTAATTGGGCAATATGTGAATCACATTCTCCCAAATTAGTGATTCAGAGGAAGTTCTGTCTACAGTCAGATGTATAGTTCCTAGAGAGTGGAGAACTGTCTTCGTAAGTGGTGCCTCAGCACAGTCATTTTTTCTAGTCTGGGAAGATGCTGTTGAATCTCAGAGAGAAAACATGCACAAAATGTCTCCGATTATTTCTTAATATATTTAAGGCAATAGAAACAACAGGAGAGAATCAAAGCTGTAAAGTCTATATAAAAACAACTGTTGCAGGCAATACTATTAAAAATCCTACACACAAAAAAAAATGGACAATATGGACAGAATATATAATTTAATTTAAAATTCAAATTATCAAAACTCATTTACATAAAGTTGGTCATCTGATTATCCCTGTTACAGATAACTGCATTTAAATATGTAACTTTAGAACTGCAAAACCCCAATAAATTTGGATTGATTTACCAGAGAATTCTACTAAATATTTAAAGAAAATTTAACTTTAGATGCATAAAATTTCTTCTAGAAAATGAAAGTGATAGCATCTATCCATATTCATTCTGCAAAGTATTACTCTGAGAAAAAATGAATAAAGATGATACAATAGTGTGAACAAAGAAAGCTACAAACAAATATTTCTCTCATAATAACAAAATACAAGCAAATAAAATATATTGATAAATAAAAAGAAAACTTGTACTATGACCAAAGGATGTTTGCTTCATTGTAGAAATATCCAAAATTCAAAAAATACAATCTACCATGTTTGTAGACTAAGAAAGGGAACTCATAATCAGTGTATTTGCATAGGAAATGTTTGACAAAATTCAATAATATTTTCTATAAAAACACTCAGACAAAATAGAATGGGAGATGTTGCAGGGAGAAAAACCACTTGACATGTGAGCATGAGGACCCAAGTGTGACCCCTCAGAACCCACATCAAAGCCAGATACACTGAGGGAATAGCTGTAAGTGAAGCAAACCCATGGGGAGATGGGAGATGGACGGAAGAAAACCCCTCAGAATTGAGCCTGACACTGAGAAAACAGCAAAGTGAGCCTTTCTCAATCAAGGAGGAAAGAGAAGACTGAAACCTGAAGATATCCTCAAACTTCTACATGTGTGCTGTGGTACAGGAATGTCCACATCCATGTGCATGAATACGTACACACAGACAATCACAGAGATCGCACAAAAGCAAGGTTTAGAAGGAAATGTCCCCCAGTCAATTAAGAGCATCTACAGAACCAGACAATTAACTTTGCCAATTCTAATAAATGGTGAAAACTGATCAATCCTTCCCTCAGACTAGAAACAAAACAAAGCTTTTAGCACTTTTATTCAGTGTGGTGCTAGATTTTTTTAACTAGAGACAGTATAATAACTAATAACATTTTTCATTAAAAAAAGAACCTGAAGTCAGGAAGATTATAAAGGAAGAAATAAAAATGACCTTATCTAGTGCTAACTTGACTTTCTATATGGAAGACCCCTAAACCATCTATAGAGAGTACAATGATATCAAAGGTCACAGAATGCAAGAACAACATACAAAAATTTATGTTATTGCTTCATAGTAGCATTGAGCACATAGACATTATTATCTTATATTGTTATTTTATAACATTACTATGTTATAAAACTCACAGTAATTTACATCCAGTCAAAATGTACTAAACCTTAGAGATCAGAGAGAGACCATGGTTTTGACATCAGTCATCCATCCTGGTGATTAAATCCGTTCTGGTGATCAGCATGCATACCAAAAGCTTTAGCAACACCTGTCACCTGCTCCAGGTAGCCAAGATATGACCTATGACCCCTGACCCAACTCATGAATCAACATCCAAGCTTCACTAGTCTCTGTGACTGGGCTTGGTGCACGTGCAGCTCTAGGAATCTCAGGTGCTCAGAACACTTGGTTTTTGAACAAGGCTTGCAGATTGGAATGAGGATATGGAGATCTTTGTGGTGACTTGTTTCTGCTTGTGTTCAGTTGGTTTCCCCGCCCCTCTTCCACACGGCTCCTTTTTGTTCCACACTACTGCTTTGTTAGCTGGTTGACTGGTTGGTAGCTCGGTATGTTTTTATTCTGCCTTTTCTGTTTTGTTTTGGCCTCATTTTTATTTTGCTTTTGTCCTTTTCTCTAACCTTTTAATAGTTTAAATTTTAATTGAATATTAGCCCTCTATCAGATATAAATTTGGTAAGATCTTTTCCCAATCTGTGGATTGCCATTTTGTCCTATTGACAGTATCCTTTGCCTTACAGAAGCTTTTCAATTTTATGAGCTCCCACTTGTCAATTGTTGATCTTAGAGCATGAGCTGTTGGTGTTCTGATCAGGAAATTTCCTCTGTGCCAATGTGTCAGAGGTTCTTTCCCACTTTCTTTTCTATTACATTCAGTGTATCTGGTTTTATGTGGAGGTCCTTGATCCACTAGGACTTGAGCTTTGTAAAAGGAGAGAAGAATGGATCAATTTGCATTCTTCTACAAGCTGATCACCAGTTGAGCCAGCACCATATGATAAAAATGCTCTTTTTCCTACTGGATGGTTTTGGCTTCTTTGACAAAGATCAAGTGACCGTAGGTGTGTGGATTTATATCTGGGTCTTCAATTCTATTACATTGATCTACCTGCCTGACTCTGATTAGGTAACAGTGTAACTGTGGCTTCATAGAATGAACTGTGTAGTGTTCCTTCTGTTTCTATATTGTCAAATAGTTTCAGAAGCATTGGAATTAGGTCTTCTTTGAATGTCTGATAGAAGTTTGCAGTAAAACCATCTGGCAAGATCCTGCCCAGATAAGTTTTTTGTTTGTTTGTTTATGCTTACCAAAGCAGACAGATTCCAAGCTCAAGGTCAGAGGGAGTTTAGGTCCAGGCCCTTGTGTGGTAGGAAAGGTATTTTCAGGGCAGGGTCCCACCCAGCTATCTTACTGTCTGGGCTTGTGCTTGCTGTCCCTTTCTAAGAATCTTGGGGCTGAGTTCATAGGATAATCAAAAGGGAACCTGGGGTAATGACTGGATTGATAAGTAAATAAAAGACTGCTTTTGATTTGCAAGAGATGAGCTATCCAGAGAGTTTTTTAGAATAGAAAGAGAAAGCTGTTTGAAGTAGTAGATACACACACACACACACACACACACACACACACATACACACACACACACACCTCCAAGCCACAGCATATAGTCCCATTACTATAATACCATTCTTCATCATCATCTTTCATTTGCAATGATCTCAGCAGCTGAGTTCAGTCCTCATTTCCTTGGAATGCTTGCTTGCCAAGGGTGGTCATCCAACCTAGAACTAAAGAGATGGATTCACTCTTCAATGAGTTCAATGGTTCAATGGTTCAGAGTTGCTCATATTTTGAAATTTGTGATAGCTTATGCAGAGTACTCATAGTTAATGATTCCAACAGGGAAAAAAAGTTGTGGGTTAAGTCTAGGCAGCTTGCAGAGAAATGTTTCATATATAGGGATTTTGTTGGAATTTGAGTGTCTGAAATGCAGGATTCCCATACTGATCCTGCAAACAAAATGTCATAAAATGCTGGTGTGGGAAGGATATTCTAATTAAATTAATCCTTTCCGTCTCAGAAGCTTCTTAGAGGTAAGCTTATCCTAATACTTTCCAAATTCCTTAACTAAGGAGTTTATTTAAAGTGTGTCTTTAGTAATGGCTTCCTATAAAGTGGGCTCAAGATTAGGCTACAAACATTGTTTATTAAAGATAGTGAAGCCAATATAGTGTATATTAATAAGCAGGTTCCTGTGTGAGTTCTGGGGCTCTTCTGGGAGCAGAGTGAGCAATACCTCAGCTGTGTCACTGGAAAAATAACTGGCACTTTCTATTGCTTATGTCTATCAGTCCTTGACTTACTTTCTATTGCTTAGGTCTATCAGTCCCTGAGACTCACTTTCTATTGCTTAGGTCTATCAGTCCCTGAGACTCACTTTCTATTGCTCAGGTCTATCAGTTCCTGACTTACTTTCTATTGTTTAGGTCTATCAGTTGCTTCAGCATTGGCATCTTGACTTACCCACAAGTTGAACTTACTAGAGAAAGTCAAACTGCACAGAGGACCCATGAGAATTCCTGGAATGGCCAGTGCCAAGAAGTGGTAGGTAGCCATTATCAACATCTGCCACATCATGTTACAAATTGACATCCACAGCTGTGGATCTAAACTCTCATAAAGCTCACTTGGAGAACATTGATTTGAAGAATGGTAAACTCTTATAACCATAGTGAAGTCCTTCCTACTGTCCATTTGATGGATACAAAGGAGGCAAATGGAGAAGAGGAAAAACGGAGTCTCCAAACATGAGTGTTTTTAACTTTACTCCCCTGACCTTCAGTGACATCTGTTCTCATTTACATCATGATACATTGTAATTCCTATGACTTTTGATTGTCTATATCCCTCATACAGCAAATATTTAAGATACATGTACTGTGATATATTATAGGATGGAAGCATAAAGTTCAATAAGATACATCTACTATGGTATGTTCTAGGATGAGAACATAAAATTCAATAAACCAAAGTCCAGAGAGGTAATAAAAACAAAAAGACAATTCTAAGATAAGGACAGTAAAGTAGGTCCATCAAGATGCCTAGTCACATTTGAGAGTCGTGGGTCATCAAAGAAATAGCTAGTCTCAAAAACAACATTTATTCTTCCAGAGAAACCATCACTTACCAAAATACTACTCTGTCTGTGCAGAAATGTGAAATCCCCACGGTATTCTGATTCATAATACAATTCAAAAGGAAGAAGAAGGATGGCTAGAAGGCTGAAATAAGAACCTGCCTGACTGGTGGAATGTCTAGAATAGATCAATAGTGACTAATTTCTTCAATAGCATCTAATCCATGGTGGCCATTGGATTATGCAAATAACACATACAGACTTTCCCTTGGTTTTTCACAGTCTTTTGGCACTGTTAGATGCTAAGATCTGGCCAGGTTAAGAAGCCTAGCTAAATTGTAGATCAGGCAAGATTGATAAGAATTATCATGATATTGTATTTATAAGAAATAGCCTACCATCATTTAGGAAATGCATGAGTGCTTGCTTTGTATGTGTCTGACAGAAGAGATGGCCTGATCCTGAAATAACTTATATTCTCCTGGAAGGCACAAAGAATTGAACCACTATTATTCCTTCTACTGAGTACCACAATAATGGGACTTTGGGATTGTCAGGGAAGGAATATGGCAAAAGCATCCACCCAGTCCCTAGAACTGAGGGAAGATTTCTACAAAGTAGGATAGGGGGTGGTCTCTATTATAAAAAGAAAACAGTTGAAGTGGCTCAAACAAAGGCTTCATTTAGCTGGTGCACACCAGAGGGGACCTGCAACTCCATCATCTGTAAGCCAAAGCAGGGCTGAGGCTTTAAAGGTAAGAAGAGAGATTTACCTGGCATTGGACTCAGACATAATTCGTCCTTGGCTACTGCAAAACTTTCCTCTGCAACAGTGAGAAATTTGTTCTCATGTTTGTGCCTCTCAGTGGGCATGGTGGCACAGTGACATTCCTCTGTCAGGACATCCCTTTCAAGAACTGTTTTGGCAAGTTTAACAGTTTTCAATTAGCTAAGTTTCAAGGCAGGGAAGAAAACAAGAGATTTGAAGGACAATATTAGGAAGAAACTGAGGGTCAAAGTACAGGTAACAGGAGGCCCTCAGTCATGTTTACTTTAATCTTCCTACAAAGGACTCTTATTAATGTCACTGCTTGTATTTTCTCCACGTTGAAGAAAGAAACAGCAGGCCACCATCGATTCGTGGGAAATTCTTAGTTGGATCTCTCAAGAGCACAGCAGTAATTTCATATAATCCCTCCAGCCAAGGAGGGTTCAAACTCTTGGTGTTCATATAATACTTAAATATGGCAAACAAGTAGCGATGTAGGATTTCTTTTTTTCAGAAAAAAAAAAAATCTACATTTCTGAGCATTATCTATTAACTTTTTTTCAATCAAATAGGTAAATTACTTTGTTGACAATGAGTAAGTAGCTTGTCTTGGAACTGCCAGAGCATTCTTTGGAGCTGGGCCTCAATGACCTTTGATATTTATATTTGCAATGCATAGCCAGGTCAAGAGGCAGTGCTTGCAACATGGCAACCACATTTCCAGCCCACATCATTTGGAGTTTGAAGATGGACTGATGGCCCCAGATAGTGAGCTGGTAGACATGATCCCGGGGCATGTTCTGTAGCGGTTGTTCTTGCAGATAGATTGGGCTTGTCCTGGTGAAGGATAGGTCTTTTAAATCTTCTTGTTGGTCACCACCCCCGAGGGACTGTGGCCTCATTAAGTGCCTGATGGTGAAGGGCCATTGATTCTTCATAAATGTTTCCTGGATGCTCTTCCTGTGTACTTCAACTATGTCATTATGGTCACAAGCTTTTCTTCATTTCTCAGACACTCTTCTTGTTTTGGAACAAAGTAGATGGCTTTAGGTTAGTTCACTCAGGCCTTCTTTCTACCTGGTGCCTCTGTGCTCCCTCATACACAGAAGACTTTGATGTTTTATTAATTAATTAATCAATTTACATCCCAACTGTTGACTCCTTCCTCCTCTCAGTCCCTGCTTGATGAATTTTTCCTCCACTTCCCCTCCCCTTCACCTCTGAGAAGGTGTCTCCTCCTGGACATCACCCCTCCCTGGGACATCAAGTCTCTATAGGATTAGATGTATCCTCTTCCACTGAGGCCAGACAAGGCAATCCTCTGCAATGTAAGTGCTGGGGGCTTCGGACAATCCCATGCATGCTCTTTGGTTAGTAGCTCAGTTTCTGGGAGCTACCAAGGGTCCAGATTAGTTTATATGTTGGTCTTCCTATAGGGTTACCATCTCTTCAGTGACTTCAATCCTTCCCCTAACTCTTTCATAGATGTTCCCAGCCTCAATTCAGTGCTTGGTTGTATGTGCATCTGTCTCAGTAAGCTGCTGGTAGAGCCTCTCAGATGGCTGCTATGTTAGGCTCCCATCTGCAAGCACAACATCAGTAATAGTGTCAGGGATTGGTACCCATCAATGGGATGAATCCCAAGATGGGCTGGTCACTCGTCAGCCATTTGTTCGATGTCTGCTTCATTTTGTTCTCTGGATTTCTTTTAGAGAGGAACAATTTTGGGTCAAAACTTTTGATGGTGGATTAATGTCCTCATCCCTCCATTGGAGACCCTGCCTAACTACTGGAGATGGTCTCTTCAGGTTCCATATCCCCACTGTTGGGCATTTTGGCTTCAGTCACTCACATTGAGTCCTGGAAGCCTCCCCTATCCAAGGTCTCTGGGACTTTCTAGAGTCCCCCACACCCCCAAGTCCTACCTCCAGCAGCTGCATATTTCCATTCATTCTCCCAGCCCTCTGAGCTTCTTCTCTGTCTTCCATACCTGATCCTGCCCCGCCTTTCACCTTTAAAACTCACTAAATTTTATATCCTCTTTTCGCTCACTCAGGTCCCTCCTTCCTGCCTTCCATGATTATTTTCTTCCCCCTTCTAAGTACAATTGAAGCATCCTCACTTGGGCCTTTCTTCTTGTTTAACCTCGTAGGATCTGTGGAGTGTATCATGAGTATTCTATACTTTGTGGCTAATAGCCACTTATCAGTGAGCACGTACCATGCATGTATTTATATGTTGTACCGAAGGCAGGACCACTGCTGTGGCCGATGGCTGAGGCTCTCTCTCTCCCTGGTGCTGGGACCTGTGGGCGGGGCACATGCTAGTTAAAAAGGAGGCAATGTATAAATGAGATATTTTATTATAGGAAAGAGAAAATAAGCCGATCAAGTAGAGAGAAGGAAAGGAGAGGAAAAAGAGGAGAAGAGAAGGAGAGAGAGAGAGAAAGGAGCGGAAGAAAGCAAGAGAGCAAGAAGGCAAAAGAAGAGAACAAAGAGCAGGAAAGAGAGGAAGAAGGCAAGAGAGGAAAGAGGGCAAGAGAGGAACAAAGAGCAAGAGAGTGAGGAGAAAGCAGGAGAGTGAGGAGGAAGATCAAGAGAGTGAGTGGGGGCAAACCGCCCCTTTTATTGTATGGGGTTAGGCATGCCTGGCTGTGGTCAGGTGACTGGAGGTAGGGTCCAGCTAGAATGCTGGGAGCTTGGGTCATTGTCTGTCTGATAGAGCACACATCTCCTGTGGGGGCAGCTGTGAGGGGTTGTGACTGAAACAGGAACCAAAGACTCAGGAGTTATAGCCAAGCTCCTTCTGCCCTCTGCAAGCAGAAAACTGCCCACAGAGGCTCCAGGGTTCAAGGCCAAATACTCAAATGAGCCTAAATTACCTGAGCAGACCACTGCCCCATACTGCCCCACATTTATACATATAAATTTTAGGGAAGAAATCTTTAAATTTATCTGATGTATTAAATATGTACTCTCATTTTTGAAAGCCCCAACTGCCATGAATAGTGTCCCAAGGATGTCTTTATCTAGTCTTGGGCAGTCATTCTTAATTTTTTAAAACTTACTAAGTTTTATATCAGAAAGGACCAAAGGTAAGTAACTACCTCTGTAAGAAATTGTAAACACTTCTCATGTAATGATATCTTCTCATGTAATGATATCTTCTCATGTAATGATATCTTCTCATGTAATGATGGCTGATTAATAGCCTTTTAGATCTGCTGTCATAAGCATGTGATAGCCAGGTTCTGTCAGCTGAGATGAAAATCTCAGAACTGGTTTGATATTTCCAGACGAAGGACACAGTCTGTACCCAAGCTGTTGTTTTGGATGTTATGAATTACAAATATAACCAGCAAGCCTCGTGACAAAAGAGAGCTCAGCAGCAGAAAGGCAGTTTTAGAAGAGCCTCATCATTTAACTGTTTGGCCAATATTGATATTTGTATTGGAGAATGTTGGACAGCCAGATGGTTTTCTTGAATTGTTTCTTATTTCTGTGGAAAGGGTCTAGTGTCTTCCCCTGAACTCTGTGAACATTGAAAGACATTGGGAAGGGTCCTCCTGCTCATAAGCAGGCAGCTTAACTTGTACCTAGAGGTCCAGCTTCACAGGCAAATACGTTGCTGCAAACCCAAGTGTTCCTCATGTCCTAATACTCAAGGATCCTTCTTAAAACAGGAAATGGTAAGGGACATGGAAGAATAAGAAAATAATAAAGTAAATGTGACTAACTTCTCTCAGACAGCTACTGTGCTTCCAGACACAGAGGCCCATTTATTTCTATGCTTTCCCATAGTGATAACAAAATATATAAGATATGTTTTGTTTAGCTCAGATTTTGGAGGTCTCAGAGTCTGGTCAGTTGGTCCCTTTGCTTTGGGTTTATGGTGAGGCAATACATCTGGCCAAGGACTATGTGGCTGGAACTCAAGGTGACCAGGGAGCAAAAATAGTGAGAGGGACTGAGCAGTCATGGCTACTCCTTTAGCCCATGTTCAATAACCTAACTCCCTTCTGTAAGATTCCACCAGCTCCCAGGAGCCCCAGAGTCAGGTCAAGCTTCATATATCACAAGGCTGTGCAGAACACTTGTCTAAACCACGCCACACAAGGGCCCTTAGTGTCAGAGGGAAAAAAAGAAAACCAGCCATCACACAGGTGATTTTCATAGCAGAAATCTGGAGGATGGGAGAGTGGTAATCAATAGAGGTGATTAAGAAACAGCAGACCCTCGGTGGTATGGGGAATCCGATCACTGAAAAGTAAAGGTCACAATTTCTTGGGAAAGAAAGTTACTTATAAATTACATATAAAAGTCAAGGAAAGTACTTATAAATAGGGAGAACAGTTAATGAGAACCACATGAGTCTGGACCTTTGCAATAGGTCCTGCAATAAGCTTTAGTCTGCTATTTCCAACAGTTACACAAACCAAAAGGTGGTTCCAGAGAATTTAACTAAAAGCTGTCAATCAAACCACCACTTTCTTAATATACTATAACTACATATTTTGACACAAGATATTGTTTGCAAATTTTAAGTCCTTAGGCTACAAAATGTTTAGGATAAGCACCTTGGGGTCTACATCCCAACTATCAAGAGTTAATTTCAATGTAGCTCAATTAGCTAACCGTTGTCGCCGCATATGCTTGTCTAGTTAAGATGCTTTTGTGGGTTGCTTTTGTTTCTCTGTCAGAGATTTTTTTAAAGACTTATTTATTTATTTATTTATTTATTTATTTATTTATTTATGTGTATGAGTACACTGTAGCTGTACAGGTGGCCATGAGCCATCATGGTGGCTGCTGGGAATTGAACTCAGGACCTCTGCTCACTCCAGTCCCACTTGCTCTGGCATAATACACTATAGTTGTCTTCAGACACACCAGAAGAGGGTGTCAGATCTCATTACGGGTGGTTGTGAGCCACCATGTGGTTGCTGGAATCCAAACTCAGGACCTTCAGAAGAGCAATCAGTGCTCTTACCCACTGAGCCATCTCTCCAGCACCAGAGTTTTTAAAACAGGTAGAATTGATGTTGTCAACTCATTTTCCCCCCTCATTTGCTATCCAATAATTTTTTAGCCTGAGGCCTTTTTAGATCTCTCATGTTTGTAAGATTTCCAAAATGGTTGCTTACATCCATAACACAAAAGTTTGTTTGTATTTCTGTATATCTCAAATGCCTCACCAAATGTAATTGTTATTATTTTTACTCAAGGTTTCACACAGAAGGAGATCTCTGTGGGAGACATGTTTAACCACATGACCATTCTCCTTCGGAGGTTCTCTGAGGCTCATTTGACTGTCCAGGCCCCGCCCCCGACAGGCACTCCAGCAGTAGCTCTGCCTGGCCCCGCCCCCGACAGGCACTCCAGCAGTAGCTCTGCCTGGCCCTCCATGAGCTGCTTCCTGGATTGCTTGATACCCAGATTCCATGTATTTTCTGCCTTTTTCCACGGAGAACTAGTATCACCTGCTCTGTAGAGTTTACTCTGTGTGCTCAAATGGTGTAGCATTTTCTCTGTCCAATCACATTAGGGAAGTGACAGGCCTGTGATTGGACAGGAATAGAGAGGTTGAGCTAGAGTTGGAGGAAGAGAAAGGTCAGAGAGCAGGAGGAAGAGTTATTTTTCATCATGGAGTCAGAGGATGATGAAGAGTCAGACCCTGCGTCGTTATACAGCCAAGCAAAGGTTTTTACAAAGTAGATTAATTGGGTTAGAATATTGTCTTTATTATTTGGTTCTGAAATTATTGTATTAGCATCTTGTAAATGGTGATCTTATTATTATATAAACCGGATTGGATATTAAAGCCTTAAAAGTCATGCATTACCTACTGGGTCCTAGGCACTAGCTAGCTAGATGAATGATTGTGGGGGTGTGTAAGGCAATGCATGTGAGCAAGATGTTGCTGCTAGCTGGGAGTAAACAGCAAGAGCCTGCCGGGACATAGTGTTGAGGCCGGGCAGTACCGGCATTAGAATATGTTCCAGCGGGAAAGGGAGTTTGTGGGGTAGATTCCTTTTTTAATTATTCCTGAAACACTCAGACACTTCACTGTGTCTCTGACACTGTGCCTCTGCATGCTGCTGTCCTTACTCTGAGGGACCCCTGCCAGTGTGAACGATCAATTAGTTTGTGAGTCATGGAGAGCTCTTCTTCCAAAGAAAACATCAAAAGTTTGCACATGGAACATTCTTGAAACTCTTTTTAGACTTGTTGCCTCCTCCAGTCCTAAACCAAGTCATAAAGTGACATCACACAGTTCCAAACAAGCCACACATCAAAACACTCACCACATAGAGAACCTTGCCTGAACATTGCTTGGCTTGTCGGCTCCTTCCGTTTTACTTAAGTGAGTCGCTTTCACTCACTGGTTAAAAAGCTTGTGACTCACACCAGTTCAAAACTTGGTAGAAATAAACACTAAATTTAGATGAAAGAGTCTTAGCCAGGGATAGTAGCTCATGCCTGTAATGAGTACATCCCAGCATGCAGAAGGATACTCCAGGAGTAGCAGGCCAGCCTGGACTACATAGTGAGATCCTGACTGAAACACAAGCATTAGCTCTTGGCCTTGGCCCTGCTGTGACAGAGGAAATGAGCTTGAATCTTTCTTCCCTCTCCAACTTTTGTTTCTTCTTTGAAAAGATTACGGATTCCTTGACTCAGCCTTTATCCAATAGATGTGTTGGATCCACACCGTACCAGGCACTGCAAGACATTTCCAGCTCTTGGTGTATATCGTTTCTGTAGCAGCTCGGAATCCAATTGCATTCCTGACAGAGCCAACAGCATGCTGAGCGCTCAGTGCCACAGTTGGCCAATACTGGGCTTCACTAAGTCATCAACACCAGCATCTTTCAACATGACAGTTTTCTACCATCACACCCTTTCCACAGTTATAATTACAGCCAGTTCCTTCAAACAAATTAATTACAGCACACTGGTTAACTTTTTAGAAGCTATTTATAGATATACAGAGCAAAGAAAAGAAAAATTAAGACTGTCAAATTCCAGGAACCAGCAGGATATGTTTTATGCATTGTTTTAATAATTTCCCTGTTAATTAATTCTTGTTCTTATACTTTTAATGAAACAAATAAGTTCCCTAACTTTTAATTCCTTGCAAAATTGGATTGTACAGGAACTGTACTGTGTCCCGGAGATCTGGCTTCTAGACTGTTCGCGCTAAGTTTCTTCTTTGTGTATAAAAGGCTTCTGGCATCAGAAATTCTTAACACCCCAAATCCTTTGGGATAGCAAAAAGTAGAACATTCTGGCTGACTCTAAAGAGGCAAAAATCTAGTTAGAAATTTCCTAGGAGAATTGAGACAAATAAAAATGCTTATACTTGGCTAAGGAAATTTAAAAATAAATAAAACCAGTCCCCAAATGACCTAGATAACAGATTGGTAGAAAGATGTCTGTCTTTCAGTGTGTAACTTTCCACCTACTTACGAAGGTGGCTGATGGTTGCACCATGGCCTCAGGGACAATTCTACTCTTTGTTCTAATGCTGTGCAGCTGTGTGTGTTTGGAAAATAAAAATATGTATCACCTTGAGTTCTATTTTTTGATGAAAGAAATAAGAATAAAATAATATGCTCTAACTAGTAATCAGAAATCAAACATCTTAAAATAGATCATAAGTGAATGCCACGGGTGATCAAGGATCACCTGCACAAGCCAGGTCACTACCCTCATATTCGTGCTTAGAAACATTAGAATCTACACTTGACCTTGTGATTCACTTATTTTATACTTCTTCACAGCAAATCATAGACCTGAAACTAAGCCCTTCGTGAAAACCCACCCCTTGTCATTCAGGGGTGGGATGTTTAGACAGGTTTGTGCCTGGAGAAGGAATGGCCACCTAGTTTCTCCTAACACCAGACAAACTTAAAGAGGTGGATAGAGCCAGACCTGCTGACCTACACCTGGTGTTTCCTCTGTGAGGCAAATCAGAGAGAGTAGGTACCACAGAAAAAGCTTGCCCCTTTATGCAAAATTAGCCAGCCCTGAGACATGCTTACTTACCTCTATGTGTCCTCAAATGGGAACCACGAACTGGACAAAACTCTTTTGTAGAATTAGATCTTCTCTGTGGCTCTAGAAACTTCTGTGACCATGCATTTCAACTGTGTAACCCTACAGCCTTCTGCTTCTTATCTGCAATACCCAGTTACAAGAATATTACCCTGGAAGATTCTTCTGAGGATTAAGAAAATAATTTCTAGGGTTTCAGTATCTCCCAATGATAAGCATTGGTAATATAAAACCTCAGAATATGTAAATGCACTATTTACATGTTCTTAAACAGTCTATGTTACATTTTATTATTTTGTCTCAAGGATGTATGAAATAGTTTTTATTAGTTTTCCAAGTCAGCTTTTTAAAAAATTTGTGTTAAAAATTTATTGATAAATTGATAAATACCTTATCAATGGTGAATTTTAATAATTAAAATATTACCTCAAGAATTTATTCTCATATATATATATATATATATATATATATAGAGAGAGAGAGAGAGAGAGAGAGACACACACACATATATATATGCTGACCAGTGTGTGTGTGTGTGTATGTGTGTGTGTGTGTGTGTGTGTGTGTGTGTGTGTGTATACTGGATTATACATACACATCTACATGTATATAACATGTATGTGTGAATCCACAGGTATATACTATGTGGGTCTATATGTATATGCATAGTGTGTAGGTACATACACATACACATGGAGGATGAAGAAAGAGGCAACTTCAACAACACCTTGATTGTAACATTGTGTTGAGAAACTTTGTTCTAGTGGCAGCTATGTGGACAGAGTAGACACACCCCTACTCTAGGTCTGTGTCTTAAGGCATCTAGAATTATTTCCATAGCTGTGCAGGGAGTTCAGAACAACCTTGGGTTATTCAGCGACAGCAGGTTGTGAATGGGTGGGGCCACAGACTACAATATCCAGGCCAAGCCTTGATCCACATGGAGTTCAGAACAGCAATAGCAGGTTGTGAATGTGTGGGGGCCACAGACTACAATATCCAGGCTAAGCCTTGATCCACATGGAGTTTAGAATAGCAATAGCAGGTTGTGAATGGGTGGGGCCACAGACTACAATACCCAGGCTAAGCCTTGATCCACATGGAGCTCACTTGGGAACAGGCCTCAGAATCAAGCCTGCCATTCCTCAGCTGTGCTAACTGGAAAAGTCAGGGTCAAGGGCTCTAAGCCCTGCTTTCTGTGACAGAAATAATCCAGGTGCCTTCTTGCCCAGCACCTCACTGTCCTGGGTCCCCAACCAGTTGCTTCCTTGACTAGCACCTCACTATCCTAGGTCCCCAGCCAGGTGACCCTTACCCAGGCCCCCACTATCTGACATCCTCAGCTAGCCATGCCTCCTAGCCTAGCACCTCACTATTCTATGTCCCCAGGCAGGTGCCTCATTACCCAGAATCCTTTTAGGTTCCCAAACAGGTGCCCCCTTACATAGCACCTCACTGCCCTAGATCCCTAGCTGGCTTGTGTATTTCAGCTTTCTTTGCAGTTGTGTATAATGGAAACTGAGTATCAGTCAATGGAAGGTGAACAAACACTGGGCAAGATACATCCAAGACAGCTCACAGAAGATGTTCATATTTGCTTCTCCATCCCTTCTCTCCAGTCACCATCTAAATGTGGGAGATGCTGGAGGCTAAGGACTGCAGAAGCTCACCTAAAAGAGTAGGGTTTTCAGGTGACTGGCAGAGGGCCAATTGTCTAGAAGAGTCTGCATTAGACAGCAAGGTAACCAAGAAATGAACTCCTGTTGTCCCTTCCTGAAAATTGAGGATTTATGTTAAAACAGCATATATCCCTTTAATTAATAAATCTAGCAAAAGAAAAGCAATACCTTGATTAAAACAACATTGAATTCAGAAACTCACAGTGACTCCCCTGCAGCTTGCCTTTAGCAAGGATTCTAGATAATTGAGTGCATTATTGGATTTGTCTGTGGCTTCTGCATGACACATAAGAACACCAGTGGAGATCACTGTGTTCCTCTGATGAGCCAAATGCCAGTGCTCACTGTCACCCCAGCTTTTAATTGACTGTCTATGAGACCCATAGGACATGCTTCCTTGGCTTGGAAGAGGAGATGTTGTGCCTTAGAAGTTGTCAGTTCTTCCGGGTGGTAGTCAGAAAGGGAAAGGTTACCAGCTGATGTCCCTGTGTGACTGCTCCTTGAAGAAGGTGGCATCATCCACCGGAATGACATCCAAAAGCCCGGAAAATGCACAAGGGGACTCTTAGCACACATCGGCATTGGTAGCTGCCAAGAAACTCCAGGCCATCTTGCAAAAGGACTGGAGTTATCGCCTCACCCTGATAGTTCACCAATTCTACAATGAAATAGTCTCGATCCATCAAGAAAGGTGAAGCTGTGTTAGTGGAATAGTATGAGAATCTGCTTGCCTTCCTGAAGGGCATTCCAGAATATTCTCTGTGTCACTCTAAGTGGTCTCTTTGGCTAGAAAAATAGGATAGAAAACATGTTTTGCTTACTTTCCTGTCCTACACATTGCCTCTCACTCTCTTTTTAAATTTTTCTTTCAAACTCATTTTTGCATAAGTATCTCATCTGTAACCATTGTCCTTTCCCAGTCAATTTCTTTCAGACAGCTGCAGATGCTTAGCTATGGGATATGCTAGGTGCAATAGCATATGTGATTCCCAATGTCAAGACCAAGGTGGTACAGACCAAGGTGGGCCACTAGTTAGAATAACAAAACTCATCTCTTCCCGGCCTTTTGGCTAAGATCAAGTATAGAATAACAAAACTCCAGATTCTCTGAAAACCATTCAAAATATTCCTCCTGCTGACCTGAAAGTGGTAGAGAGCTTTTACTACCAAATAGGCAAGAATTCGGGCCCAGCCTCCCTACACTCCCTCCCCTTCCCTTATATACACAGGATGGTCTACAGGGGCATGGTACACAAGTAGATGGCTGTGTTATTATCAATGAGTTAATTTTAGAAAACCCTGTGCTTCCAAACAATAGCTTTTAATTTGTTTATAAATTCTTATTCACCTCTTCTCCCAAGATGGATTGTCAGTGGTTGGGCTAGAGATAAATGAGAGAACCCTAAAAGCATTTTAGCAAAAGTTAAGAGCCAACTGTAGTAGAAATGAGTTATTAAAACTGATCTCTTAAATCAGTTGAATAATTAATTAAACACAAATATTTTCAAGTTCCTGCTAAGTAGACTCGAAGCTTCGAATAATATTGGAGACCCTCAGTTCTCATGAAGCATTATAATAATTTCAGTATTTAATACACCTTGTTGAAGGCCTGGTGCCTAAGTAGATGTACTATTGGGCAATCACTGAGATCACAGAGGGTCTAACCTCATCCAAGGACTGATCTACTGATGAGTTCACAGTGGGATGAGCCACTAGAAGATGGTTCCCAGTGGAGGAAGAGCCTTTAAAAGGTATTTTCTTGCCTCCGTGTTTTGGTTGCCATGAGATGATTGGCTTTCTCTGCCCTACACACTCACTGCCTCTCTGCTGTGACATTCTGCTTCAGCTCAGACCCAAAGCCATAGAGTCAGTCAACTCCAGACTGAAACCTTGAACTCAAATACACTTTTCTTCCTTTGTTAACTTCCTCAAGAATCTTGTCACAAGAGCAGAATCCTAAGACAGCTGTCCTTTCATATCATGGCAGAGGAAGTAGTAGGAAGGTTCTAGCAAAGTAGAAGACTATACAAATATATGACCCAAATATTTAATTCCAGATGGGAGTGGATACTGCTCAAAGCAAACGTGAGTTATGATTGCTGTAGACTGAAATACATGTTCATTGAAGATTTTAAAAGTGAACTTCAATTTGAAGCTAGAGTATTGGGTCTTTGTCTCCATATGTTCATGCGTGGATGCATGTGTGTATGTAGCGTCCAGGGGTATCCTTGCATTCCATTCCTCAGAGATTACCCACTTTTGTTTGAGAAAGTCTCTCACTGGGACCTTGGCCCCTCCAATTAGGGATTACAGGCACCAGCCACCCAGAGTTTTAAATGGGTGCTTAGGGTTGAATCTTGGGTATTCGAGTTGCCACACCATACACTTCATCCACTAACCCATCTCTTCAGGTCCTAGGACTGGAGGTTTTGTAAATGTAGCTAATTAAAGATGACGTTATCCTTGACTGGGTGGACCTCAAATCTATTAAAGGACAATGAATAAAGTGATGTGAATATAGAGACACCAAAAAGACTCAGGGGGAAAAAATGCCAAAGATGTTGGCTGAGACTAGAACAGTCCAGCTACAGGACAAAGAATGTGAAAGACTCAGCAACCACCAACCAGATAAAGCAAGGAGTGGTGGGTCAGGAAGAGCATGAACTTCCCCTAGGCCTATACAGGAGCACAGCCCATAGACCCTTCAACTTCCCCTAGGCCTATACAGGAGCACAGCCCATAGACCCTTCAACTTCCCCTAGGCCTATACAGGAGCATAGCCCATAGACCCTTCATTCAAGGCCTCTACCTCATGAGAACTCTAAGATACCAATATCTCTAGGCCTATACAGGAGCACAGCCCATAGACCCTTCATTCAAGGCCTCTACCTCATGAGAACTCTAAGACACCAATATCTCTTACTCTAAGACTCTACATCCTGGTGCTCACTTGTAAGTTAGAGGGAGCAGGACAGAAGTTAGTTAATATGATGAGCCTGAGTGAAGGCTCCTTTCTTAAGAGGGGACATGCAGCTGAGTTTAACTGGAGACCCATGCTCCTTCCAAACTCCCTGTCAGCCAATACAAAATACAGCTTGGTGTTTCTCTGCTGTTAAAATCAAATGTATACACATTGATTTAAAGGAGGAAGCGTGCTGCCAATTGCCTTTCACATAGATTTGGGGGACCTGAACTTAGTTTTAGGTTATTGATTCTTTGCTCTGAAGAATATTTTTACTCTCATTCTTCCTTAAGATTTTTTTAAAAAGCTAAGCCTATACAGTTAGTCACTCTCCATGCTGCTCTCTTTGCCTGGGGCCGAGGTTGTGTTTAGGGAAGGTGGGATTGGAGGAGGCAGACTGGCTAAAAGCTCTACTCTCTCCAGCCCCATATTCAGTCCTGTTTTTAATCTGTGAAAAGGAAAGGAAATAAGTATGCTCTGCCCATGGCTTATAATGACTGCCATTCCTAAGAGTTAAAAATTTAACACAGACTATAGTATTTGTTATAACATTTCAAAAGCTGAATTGAAATGGCATTATGCTGCCTGGAGAAAAATCTTAGTGTTCAGTCATAAGTCTGTTAGTAAAAAGGAGGAAAAATGAAAACATTGGGGCAGAGAAGACAAGATGGGTTCTAAAGCCAGACTCTATGAGACAGAGGCTTGGTGATGTGTGAGCAAACCACTGGAGACCATCAGCATGGTGGTTCACAGAGCCATCCTGCCGAGGTGACTAAGCATCACCTGCTACAGATTGTTCTGTGAGTCCTCAGCTGTCTATGGCTGGACTTCCTTCAGGAGACAAGCAGCATGACTGGTTCTGTCTCCATATTTGCAGAGAACTAAACCTTAGGAAGAAGGAAGCCTGCAGTAAGTACCTTCTCCTACCACAGCCCAACATCTGACATTCATTAGACTCGGCTTTCCGAAAAAATCCTTTGGGCCATGGCTGCAGGTTGTGGTCTAGTTTCAAAGGAGCCACCTCTGTGAGCTTCAAGTAGGACTGGTCAGTCTGTGAGTTGCCTTCTTAAAGGAATTTTCTTCTACTGAGCTGGAATGGGTGCATGCCTCTGTAATCTTTGTACTTGGGTAGTGGAGGCAGGGGGATTGGGAATTTGAAGCTACACTCCACTACATACCTATTCGAGGCCAGTCTGGTCCACATGATCAAACAACAACCAAACTCTTCATTTTGTAGCAGTTTCTTCTTTTGAATAGGAAACCATCTGTTTTGGCTTACAAGGCAGATAGAAGCAGCTTTGTAAACACTGAGCTCGGCTTCATGGTTTATAACTAAACCTCAAGCAAATGTTATCATTTTATTTTGTACAAAGATACTTAGAAACAGATTTGAAAAGATGTTATAGCTTGAGCAGAACATTACAGAGTAAGACCATAGCACCACACTTGGCTTTTTATTTTTTATTTTTTTCCTAAGAGTCAACACAGCATCCCAGGCATACACAGCAAATATTTTACCAGCTAAGCTATCTCCCCAGCTCAATACTTGCATTTTGTTATCAATGTCCACTACCTCCTCCATCCTAGACATTGAGTGAAGAAAGATTTAGCTACCTAGCAAGCCAAGGTATTTTTGTCTATCTAACCCTTAACCCCATGTTGGTTAAGTAGACAAAGAGATGTGGGGACATAGGCTGTGGTCCTTGGGTTCTCACAGACTCCTCTAGGCTGCCCCCATTAGAACTGCCTCTAACTGAGACTAGCATCTACTGATGTGACTAGCCCACCTTAGTCAAGCTGAACCAACTGCTTTCTTGTTGCAGAGCAGAGTGGCAAGGAGTTAATCGCATAAATTTTAGTATGGCAGTGGTCATTCTATGACTCCAGACCTCTAATCCTTCACACTGACGTTTTCAAACAGCCAATGTACCCTTAGCCATTACTGCCTCCTTTTAAGAAATAATTATGCTTATTTTATGTGCATGAGTGTTTTCCCTGCATTTATGTTTGTGTACAATGTGTGTGTCCAATGCCCATGGAGGCCAGGAGAGGGTGTTGGGTCCTCTGGTACTGGAGGTGTAGGAGGTTGTGATTCATCACGTGGGAGCTGGGTGCAGAACCTGGCTCCTCTGAAAGACTAGTGAGTACTCTTAACTACAAAGCCCTCTCTGTAACACCCAATACAGCATCTCGTTAAGAGAACACAGTCTCAAAACCAGTGGGACTTGTTACTGTGAATATTCATTTTCTTCCACACCACAGCTTCTATGAACCTCGGGTCAGAGTCTGTGGACCTCGAGCCTACAGTCAGAACTATGCACACCTACATGGCATCTTTTTATAATAGACTAATCTGACTCCCTCCTGATCTCAGTCTCTTTCCCAAAGTAATACAATGTGATTAGAGTTTTAGTTTATAAGTCACACTTATGGTTTGTTTTCCTGAGAATAATGTTAAACCACTGCATATGGAGTTTTGTACGTCATCAAAGTTTTACGGTGGAAGTAGAATCTAATTTAATCCTATGTGCATATGAAACACGTGAAGCTTTCATTTACTTATGTCTCAGAGAGAGACTTGTTCTTTGGGCTAGCTCCCTTTGCTACCTCTCAATAAACCAATGGCTGAGACCAGAAGTTGAGAGGTGCCTTAATCTGCTTTTGTTACTCTATCAAAGGATTGAGGTAGGGTACTTTATAGAGGAAAACCTTTGTTCTTATTGTTCTGGTTCTACTGGCTCAGAGACCCTAATCCCAGTGGCTTTTGGTGGTGGTTTAAATGAGAATGACTCCAATAGGCTCATAGATTTGCACGACTGATCATCAGGAAGCAGCATTATTTGAAAGGATTGGGATGTGTGGCTTTGTTAGATGACCTGTGTCATGAGGGGTGGGCTTTGAGGTATCAAAAGTCATGCTAAGCCTGGAGTCTTTTCCTGCGGTCTGCAGATCTAGATGTAAAATCTCAGCACCTTCTCCAGTCCTGTGACTGCCTCATGCAACCATGCTTCTTACTGTAATGGCTCTGAAGTAAACCTCTGTAAGTCCCAGTTAAATGCTTTATTTTATAAGAGTTGCCGTTGTGTCTCCTCACAGCAAGAGAATACTTACTAGGATGTTGTCTTACAGGCAGAGTGTCAGTATGGTCCAGAGCATCACAAAGAAAGAGACAAGGATGTTCAGACATAGCCTCGTAGCGCTCCTTCTTCCTAGCCACCTTCGTCTCTTTTCCCTTCTCTCCACCTTTCTCCCTTTTTATAAAGCCACCAAGACTTGATCATGTGGATCTTCATGATGAACTTTTCCAATCCTCACCACTTTCCATGGCTCAATCTCTCAGAGCTATAGCTTGGATTATGATTGACTTTAATATCTCACAATGAGAAAGAAATTCCAACACCAGAATCCTCGAAGGAAGCAGACACTATCTAGACCATAGCAGGAGACAAGAATGAGTTCACTTCTGTTTGTATGCAAATAGCTAGACTGGTCCTTCTTAGAGAGTCAAAGGCGCTTCTAATTGAATGTGTGCACTACCCCTAAGTTCTCTGCTTATCATAGGAAACAAAGTGTGGCAGTCTCAATAAATGCATATTTAGTGCATAACAGAAGCTCGAGCAGGCTCAACAAGTTTCTACTAAGTACCAAACCCAGCCTGCTATCTGATCTTAAGCATAAAGTTTTATTGGAAAACACTACACCTGTTTGTTTCTATGTTGTCCATGGCTGGTTTTGCTCCACAGAGGAGAAGAAAAGCTGGAACACAGGCTACAATGTGGTTACTGTCTGACTTTTATCAGGAAGGAAAAATCTTACTGCCTACTGCTATGCAGGACACAGAATTACCTCCACAGAGCTGCCCGCCCCCATACCTACCCCGAATCACCCAATGTGCTCAGCAAAGGCCTGCAGTGAAATCAAACTGAGACCAAATGCTGAGCTCCACAGTCAGATTATGGATAAGGTTAAAAGACTCCCATTTTGTCCAAGAAAGAAAAACCATCATCGTAGTTGATTACGAGCAGTGATGATTCCAGGAGAAAGAGGAGTGAAGCTTTGATCTTGTGCAGGCCACAGCTCCTACAATTAAAGGAGAGACTCTCAGCCAAGTGCAGGTGCTTTCATCCATCTCCCAAGCTTACACAACCTGACTTTGATGCACAAGGAAGCCCTTTTTGCTTTTTGGCCTGTGAGAGAGGCTGGGTAGAAAGTGGAAGCCTGCATCCTAATACACTACCCATTTCCAAGAAGCAGATGAAAATCAATTTATCATCAACTTTTAAAAATTATGGCAATGTACCCAATTTGGACTCGGAGGGCAGAAAACACATGGTATCTACCCAACAGTCTAAAGCCTATAAACACAGCATGGTTGCCCACCTAGAAGAAAGGGCCGCAAGCTGCATAAAGTGGGGCTGGTATGTTGTTTTTGGCAAACATTCTTTGGCTGTGAAGAATAAAAGGTACATACATGTGTGCACACACACAATCTGACTTTCAGAGTTACTAAGCTAATACAGAAGGGATAAATCACTAGAAAAAATGGTACAATTGTCATATTCTTTATATTCTTTTATGGAACATGTAGGAGTAAATAAATATTTTGGAAAGACTAGGAAAAATGTGTAGAAAAGATACTGGAGCTGCCTTGGAGAGAAGTGGGGGTGGGGGTGCCGAAGCAAGTACAGTCAAAGCAGAGAAACCAATATTGCCACAGCACAGGATGTTTCCTCAGAGCTCCTGACAACCAGAGCCTTCACAGGGACCCAGCCAAGGATCTGAGAGCAGCAGGCTCATTAGTCTGAAAAGACATGCTCAAGCTGTTAGCATCTCACTGATCAAAACAGGAACATTACACCTGAAGTTGGAATCAAAGTAGTTCAGTGTGACAAAATCATACACTGGCCACACCTCTTTCTTTCTACAGAGACAAATCATTTTCCAAAGTCACATGAGCACTGCCCTCCCTTCTAGCTCTGATGCTCCATATACATGAACAGGGCACTTTTCAGAGCTCACAGCTCTCCTTCAATCCTTCATAAGTACCAGCTAAGGTTGTATTCCTCCATGTACATTAATTACATCAGCAGCTTTTGGGAATCTGTTAAAAACACAGGCTCTACAACCACATCGCAGAACTTCTTCAATAGAAATTTTGAGGATGAACTAATCTGTGTTCTTACAAACTCTCATAAGATTACAGTGTACAGTGAAATTTGAAAACCACTAGTGCATATGGTTCTTCACCCTGCTGAGAATCCTGAAGAGTCTCCTCCAGTCAGCTACACACTCATATGCATACAGACAGTGCTAAGTAGAGTCAGAGAGGCAATGTGGGTCAAGAAGTTAATGGTAGCTATGATCTAACTACGTTGTATTCACCTATCAAATTCTCAAAGACTAAAAATAGGGAGTGGTGACAAGACAGCTCAAAAGTCGAGAGCGCATGCTGCTCTTGCAGAGGATCTGAATTCAGTTCACAGCACTCATATTGGGCAGATTACCACTCTCTACAACCCCAGCTCCAGGAGAGTCAATGTTTCTGCCCTCTGTGGGATTCCACACACGTGTGCACAGACCACCTCCTGACACACATACATAAATAAAATAAATCTTACTTAAAGGTGGGAAGAAAGAAAATAATGGCCCTCCTATCAGTGCAAAAACGAAAATATAGACACCTTTATCTTCAGATCGGGTAAGACAGTTTGTTAGAAATCAGTGAATAGTGGCAGACAAGACAAAAGATGTCGAGTGTAAATTAGATGAAAATTCCTGCCTATATTTTCAGATGCATGACCTCCTCCTTCTACTCTGCCAATCATGGCCAAGGCATCTGAAGACTTCATTGTGATGTAATCCAACCTAGAGAGACAGTTGGGTGGAAAACTTGATAATGTGAGCTGATTGCAGTGAGTTCGTGAATGGTTGTCTTGCTTACATAGAGACTTTTGTTTATTCATTATCTTTCTGTAGTTGATAAAACCCCATGAGCAAAAGCAACTTATGGAAGGTTTTCCCTGATGGTCCTAGAGGGAGAGACCTCAGTGGTAGGGAAAGCAGTGGGTGGTAAGAGCAGAACATCACATCAGATCTCCAGTCATAAAAAAGAAGCAGAGGGAATGAACAGCAAGTGGAAGGAGGATATGAATGCTCAAAGTCCACCCATAGTGATGGACTTCCCCCCTATGTCATCTCCTCCTGCAGGGCTATGTCATCTCCCCAAATAGCACACTCAACTAATGACAAAGTGCTCAAATCCCTGAGCCTACATGGAACATTTCTCATTCAAATCATCACACTTAGGTGCCGGGGAACCCCCCGAGGCTGCTCTCTGTCTATTTGAGAACATCATGTGGAACAAAGAGTCCTTTGTTTCTGGTTAGGCTGGTGCTTGCACTGATATGAGAGTGCATGGGTTGGGGAGACTTGTCCATCCCTCCTCCACGTTCTCAAATGCCCACTAAGCAGAACTTCAGAAGCACCCGAGGGTCCTCTCAGATTCCCCATATCACTCCTATTCGAGAGCCTACTTAAAGAATCCCATGTGGGCTGGGGCTTTTGGAGGCTAGCATCCTGAAGTTGAACAGTGAGACAGTTCCATCTTTCATGCTATAACTTGAAAACATACATCCAAGAGCCAAGAATCCAAAGACTCTGCAGCAAGGAGCTGAACTGAAGAATCAAATTGCAGGGAACTTTCAGGAACATTTAGAACATTTGACTTAGGGTAGGTGGGAAATGGTATCATTTACTGAAATAGATGACATCAAAAAGGGAGGTATTGGTGAAGAAAAGCAGAAATTTATGTTTTGTTTTTATGTATGTATCTGTCTGTCTGTCTGTCTAAGCACCACATGGATACCATGCCTGTGGAAACCAGAAGGATTCATTAGGTCCCCTAAAACTAGAATTACAAGTGGTGTGAGCCACCTGATGTAGTCACTGGTAACCAAACCAGGGCCCTTTACAAAATCAGCAAGTGTCATTAACCATTGAGCAATTTCACCATTCCCAGAAAAACAAGACATATTTTAGAGCTAATGTTTATGGAATCTGTGAGAAATTTACATTATATCTTCTAATTCCATTTTATTGCTTTACTGATTTAATGGAACACATGCAGCAGACTCCAAGATGCTGTCTCATGCTCTCATCTTCTCTGCTCACATCAGAAAAGTGAACCACACAAGGGTCTACTGATGTGCAGTCTCAAATCAAAAGCTATCATAACAGAATGGCTGCTTTAACTCAGGTGTGTTTATGCAGCCCAGGTTTGCAATATGACTCAAAACCAGGAAGCATTCTATACTTTTAAGACTTAGTGAGATATTACTGATGTATGTTCCTAACTAACCTTTCAGCTCTTGGCTATCTTGAACTGAAAATTAAGCTAGTATATAATGAGCCCATTGCATCACCAGTATAGCAGTGTTGTAAAGGACAGGATAGGAAAACACTGCCAGGCATCTCATGGTGCCTGATGTGAACGTCATATAAATGGTCGGGGAGCCATGTTGCTGTGTTGTAAGTTCCTAGGGCCCCATCCCTGAAGAAAACTGTCTTTCCCCTTCCCCAGCAGCCATCAAATACAAATTTTACCTCATTGAGGGCTAGGAATTCATGAGTCCCTTGTACTGGCTGGTTTTGTGTATCAACTTGATACAAGCTAGAGTCATCAGAGAGGAAGGAGCCTCAGTTGAGGAGATGCCTCCATGAGATCCAACACTAAGGCATTTTCTCAATTCACGATCAGAGGGGGAGAACCCAGCCCACTGTGTGTGGTGGCATCCCTGGGCTAGTGGTCCTGGGTTCTATAAGAAAGCAGGCTGAGTAATTCATGTGAAGCAGATCAGTAAGCAGCATCCCTCCATGTCCTTTCCATCAGCTCCTGCCTCCAGGTTCCAGCCCTGCTTAGGTTTCTGTCCTAAGGTCCTCCAGTGATGGACTATGATCTGGAAGTGTAAGCTGAATTAACCCTTTCTTCCCCAGCCTGCTTTTTGATCATGGTGTTTTCCTTGCAGCAATAGAAACCCTAACTAAGACATCTCTCCTACGTCCATATTGGAATTTTGACTGAGTTGATCCTATGCTGCTCTTTTGCAGGTAACTACAGCCACTGTGTGTTCATATGGTTCATGTGAGCAGAGAGCCCGTCACATCTGGAAAACACTATGCTACTGTGCAACTTCTGGATGGTCCAACCTTTCTGCCCCTCCACTATGATGATCTCTGAGTCTTGGAGGACAGGGCATGATATAGATGTTCCATTTAGGGTTGAGTACTTCATTGATCCTTACTCTCTGTTCAGTGCAATCTACTACAAAAAGAAGGTTCTCTGTGTAGTATGTAGTTTAAAAAGCAAGACAACAACAACAAAAACAATCCACGCTAAACCAGCGAAGCACCAGCAACTTTGGTTTCACCACCTCTATGGCCAGCCCCGAGTGGCTGTCTTGCTCTGGCTCCCATGGCCAACTGCTGCCAAGCAATCATATCTTCCTAGGCCATCCACCCCCTGTGGCTAGCTAGCCTGCAGAAAGCCAGCTACCACTCGCTCAGATTCCCTTAGCCTTGTAAAAATAATAACACTAGAGACTTGTAATATAACAACCAGATTTATTATGGTAAATCTCCAACCACAAAATGCCTGCACAAAGAACACAAAATTCAATTGATATAAATACAAGCTGCACGTAGAAGGGGCAAATGCACCCTGTATTACTCTATTGCCTATCTATGAAGTCCCTAGCTACCTATGGCTCCTTCAGGTCACCTGCCACAGCTCATATTCTCCTTTTTCCATCTTCTTCCATCCTCCCCCTCTCCTCCTCTCCCCCTTCTCTCCCTCCCTCTTCTCTCCCTTCCCCCCCTCTCCCTTTTCCCTCCCTCTCCCTCCTAACTCCCTCTTCCTCCCTCTCCCTTTCCCTTTCCTCTCCCCCTCTGTCTCCACCTCTAAAACTTTCAGCTCCACCTTTGCCTTTCCCATCCACTGCCCAATCACAGGCTTTCGCTTTATCTGACCAATGAAGATCTCACCTGATCTCACCTGAGCTTGGGCACCCCTCTTGAGGGAGCAGAAGAACAAACAGCAATCCACACCATCTCTGACTAGGCCTGAGAACTGAACTAATCTGTGGTTATAATGATGCCCAATTCAAGCTCCAAGAAGAAAAATGTCCACATAAGGTTGCATAGATGTGGACTTTGGAATCTGAGGATGAAGGCACACATTGTACTTAGTCCAACGTCTACTAGTGGCGTGATCAGTCTTGGGCACAAGAAGCTTCTGTGGTTATAATCATTATTTTAAGGAAACCAGTGACCATAAAAACAGCCAAAACTATTCTTGTAACTGAGAGAGAAAGAGGGGGGTGGGGTGGATTGTGGTTAGTAGATGGTTGTGGGACGGGAAGCTTGGTAAGGTAGAGTAGATCTGCAACCTAGAGAGTTGGTGGGTACACACCTGAGACTTAGGCCACTCTTTACTTCCTACCGAATTCCTGTCCTGCAGTATATGCCCTACTCCCCACGTAAGTGGGGAAACATGACCTGAAGTCATATAGGCCTAGAACAGTTCTCCACGCTAATGAGGTACTTAGAGACCCTGAGGGCTTAGCCAATAAGCTTCCCTTCCCAGACATTCCTCTCTGCAAAAGGTATTTAATCTCAGGTTCACCCTGAGAAGTTGGTACAGTATGTATGGTGTGCATTTATTTTCCATGATGAACAGTCAATAAACAGTTTAGAACCACAGACTGTCTCATCAAGATCCACCATGGGGAGCCATGAAGAAGGCATTAGACTATCGAGCTGCAGCTTAATTCTGCTGTAGAAGGCCTTTCTGTGCTCCCAGCCACAACTGCCACCAAGCTAAGGGCAATCACTGCTGAACCAAGCTGGAGCTCCCTATTTCCTCCCACCCTGGGCTAGATGCCATCCTCTGTCCTCGGATCCCCAACTGTGCTCTCAACTCCTCACAGCTCAGGAACACCTGAATGTGTTTAGGAGCTCTTCAGCAGTGACTGATGGCCAGGAAGTCAGGGAACACCAGCATCAATACCAGCATCGGCATCGGCTTTCTCACATCTCAGACCACGCTTTCCCATGCCCAGAGGGGTGTCTCCACTGTGCTTCCCTGAAGTTCGGCACCCACCAGGCAGCTGTGGAGGATGCACAGTCAAGCTCCTTGCATAGAGGCAAAACCTGGACCAACAAATAGTGGGTGAGAAAACTTATAACTCGCAGTAGGACCCCAGGGAGTGACACTTGGGCCCCTTTCCAGATCAGCACCTTCCTCTCTCTTTGCACACCATCAATTCAAAGCATAACATTGCCATTCAGAACACAGGCAAGAGTCAAGCTTATTAATAGTTATTGACTTTTTAAAGGAATGCTCAAAGCATCTCATTCATGGTTTGAAAGAATTGTCAGGGACAGAATTTCATGAATGGATTCAATACATGTAATGAAGTGACTCTGTGGACCAGCTCTGCATCCCTCTCCCCAGCTTGCAGGGTCTCCAGGGTACTGCCAATCAAGACAGCAGGACTCTAGTCCTGGGTCTGGGATAGAGCTCACCATTCAAAGGATTCTGTTGACTTTTCTCATACAGAAAAGAATTTCAAAGGACTTTTTTTTTGTCTTTTTTTTCTCCTTTGGGCAACATGAAAGTGGAGAACAAAGGAATTCAGAACTTCTTTTTATGTCACTGGGCACACAGTGGACAATCTAAGTTCAGAAGTGCCAAAGAACCTCTGCATTGCTCTTCTGCGTGCCACATGACTGTCAATATTACAGACTGTGGACAGAGGCTTAAAGCTATTCTTGAGGTAGGACAAAGTGGGAGAAAGTCCCTTCGGATGGGATGACACTAGCTGAGCCCAATGATAAGAAGGCTAGCCTGTGACTGCAGGTTCTCTGTCAGTCTTGGCGATGACGCTAGCTGAGCCCAATGATAAGAAGGCTAGCCCGTGACTGCAGGTTCTCTGTCAGTCTTGGGGATGATGCTAGCTGAGCCCAGTGATAAGAAGGCTAGCCCGTGACTGCAGGTTCTCTGTCAGTCTTGGGGATGACGCTAGCTGAGCCCAGTGATAAGAAGGCTAGCCCGTGACTGCAGGTTCTCTGTCAGCCTTGGGGATGACGCTAGCTGAGCCCAGTGATAAGAAGGCTAGCCTGTGACTGCAGGTTCTCTGTCAGTCTTGGGGATGATGCTAGCTGAGCCCAGTGATAAGAAGGCTAGCCTGTGACTGCAGGTTCTCTGTCAGCCTTGGGGATGACGCTAGCTGAGCCCAATGATAAGAAGGCTAGCCTGTGACTGCAGGTTCTCTGTCAGTGTGGGAATAGGAGCTCCACTGTTAGGCTTCCTGCTTTCAAACCCAGGCTTTTCTTTTCCTTTTTTTTTTTATTGGATATTTTCTTTATTTACATTTCAAATGTTATCCCCTTTCCCGGTTTCCTCCTCCTCCCCCTTCTCTGTTGATACAAAGCTCTAAATCTCAAGTTACTTTTGGCCATTCCCAGTCTTCATCTGTAAGGAGAATTCCTACTCTGCCAGTGCTTCAGATAGAAGACAGCACCCTTCTCAGAGCACTGAGAACAGTGACAGCCGGTTTTGTTATTAGGATCATCCCACATGGCCCATAACTACCCACGTCCTTAGCTCGTTCCATGCCTGCCTTGTAGGGAAACTCCTTTACAAAATAGATATTATACACCAAAAGGCCATAGATAGAGAAGCCAGAAGAGCAAGAGAAGAGGTGGGAGACAACATTTCAGCTAGACAGCTGACCAGTCAGGTGACCCCAATCAAGTCATGGTGGCATCGTCTTGAGGCTTAGCTTCATCATTTGTAAAATGGGAGTAACAACTTTTGCCCATTAGGTATTATATGGGTGCTGGCATACTCCATGCTTATGTGCATTATTTGTCACAGTAGCATCATGAAAATACAGATCTTAGCTATCGCTATTCTCTTTTTTTTCCACACCATATTTGTTTCTTCACTTTTCCTGCCTTCCCTTAATTTAGGGCAAAGATCAGACTTGAGGGGGTAAAAGAAATCAGGTGGTGGTGGAAAGAGATGTAATGATGGGGAGGAGAGAGCAAGGAAGCAAAGTAAAGAGGAAGAAACTGTGGGAGGGAAAGAAAGATGGGGGAGGTAGAAAGAAGAGGAAGACACCAGTCATTCATTGACCACAATATTGTGTTAGCATATTTTCATTTTGCAAAATTCTCTTCAGGCTGTTTTCTCAGGGTTTTAAATACTTGCTATTGATTACTCTGAATGGATATGAGGAAACCATCTGCTGTGTAAAAGGAAGAAGGTAAATCATTGCAAGTCTCTTGGAAAGCTGTCAGGGAACCTCAGTGCTGTCTATGGGCCCATTCCTCATAAGTCCACAATGTCACTCCCGGAATGTGTTTGGAGGAGGCTTTTAAATGAAGGGAAAGTGATTAGAAAATGAAATTAATCATTGTAGTCTTATTTTCAGTAGTAAAACCTGAAAACAACCTGGATGCTTGGGCACCGAGGATGAGCTAGTAAATGACAGGGTAGTAAGTTAACACAGTGTGCTGCAGGTATAAAGACGAAAAGTCCTGGCTCAGGGTGGCAAGGCGAAAACACACGATGCCAAATTTTGTTTGGGTCGTGATTGCTGCTATCTAAAACTAACAGAGTTAATAATGCTCACAGTTAAGTTATGGATGCTTCAATTTTTATCATCATTATTAAATGGCTTGCAAAGTGATGTGCTTCATTATAGCATTTTCATAGACAGGAGACATTATATTTTATTCTAAGTCATGCCTCTCCCAATTTTTAAGATGTCTATTAAAGTTTTAACATTGCAACCAACAAAATGAAAAGACTGACAAGACACAAAAAGTCTGAAGGATGGCAGCTGCCGTTAGGGTATTGCCTGGGCTAACTCAGGAAAATGACCAAGAATAGCCCCCCAGGGCTGCACAGTGACATCATAGCCCCCCAGGGCTGCACAGTGACGTCACAGCCCCCCAGGGCTGCACAGTGACATCATAGCCCCCCAGGGCTCTGCACAGTGACATCACAGCCCCCCCAGGGCTGCACAGTGACATCATAGCCTCCTAGATCTTCTCAGTAAACATCATAGCTCCCCAGGGCTGCACAGTGACATCATAGCTCCCCCGGACTCTGCAGTGATATCACAGCCTTCCAGGGCTGCTCAGTGACATCACAGCCTCCTAGATCTTCTCAGTAAACATCATGGCCTCCCAGGGCTGCACAGTGACGTCACAGCCCCCCAGAGCTGCACAGTGACATCACAGCCCCCCAGGGCTGCACAGTGACATCACAGCCCCCAGGGCTGCACAGTGACATCACAGCCCCCCAGGGTGCACACTGACATCACAGCCCCCAGGGCTGCACAGTGACGTCATAGCTCCCCAGGACTCTGCAGTGATATCACAGCCCCCAGGGCTGCACACTGACATCATAGCCTCCCAGAGCTGCACAGTGACATCATAGCCCCCTAGGGCTCTGCAGTGATATCACAGCCTCCCAGGGCTGCTCAGTGACATCACAGCCTTCTAGATCTTCTCAGTAAACATCATGGCCTCCCAGGGCTGCACAGTGACATCATAGCTCCCCAGGGCTTCACAGTGACATCATAGCTCCCCAGGACTCTGCAGTGATATCACAGCCTCCCAGGGCTGCTGAATGAAGTCACGTGCCCATTTATAACAGTAACACAGAGATGAGTCTGTATCCAGATCTCAACTACCAAACTTTTCTACTCTATGTTCAAAGATAGATCTTTAGCCTCAGTTTGAAAGTTGATGAAGCAAGAGAAGACAGTGTACTGAAAAGGCCTTTCCTAGGCTGTCCAATGACCATCCAAACTTGGGATTCATCTCATGGGTTGGCACCAAAGCCTGACTCTATTACTGACGCTATGGTATGCTTACAGATGGGAGCCTGGCATGGGTGTTCTCTGAGAGACTGTACCAGCAGTTGTCTGAGACAGATGCAGATACTTACAGTCAACTATTAGACTGAGGTCAGGGACCCCTATGGAAGAGTTAGGGGAAGGACTGAAGGAGCTGAAGGGGATGGCAACCCCATAGGAAGAACAACAGTCTCAACTAACGTGGACCCCTGGGAGCTCCCAGAGACTAAGCCAGCAACCAAAGAGCATACACAGGCTAGCCCTTAGCCCCCAGCACATATGTAGCAGAGGACTGCCTTGTGTGGCCTCAGTTGGAGAGGATATGCCAAATCCTGTAGAGACTTGAGACACCAGGGAAGGGGGGTGCTTGGGGGGGCACCTTCTCAGAGGAAAAGAGGAAGAGAAATGGGATGAAGAACTGTGGAAGGGTGAGCTGTGGGGGGAGGCAAAGTCTGGAATATAAATAAAGTAATTAATTAAATATACATATATCATACATATACATATACAAGCTTGAGGATGAAAGAAAAGAAAAGAAAATGCCTTTCCTGGGGGTCTGCTAGGCCTCTCTGTACTCAGCCTCTGCTGGTAGCTTACAAACCCATCATGAAACAAATATACCATCACACATTTCCATGTCAGCCCGGCTCAGGCTGTCAGCACAGCACTGTGGGAATAGGCTGACAGATTCACTGCTGGAGACTCAAATTCCATCCACTGTGAATAGCTAGGTATGCTGGCACACCCAGCATTCAGGGTCCAGAGGTTGGTGGATCCCTGTGAGTCTGAGGCCAGCCTGCTCCACATGGAGAGTTTCAGGTCAGCCAAGGACACAGAGTCAGAAGCTGTCTTAAAAAGAGCTATAGGTACAGTAGCACAACATTGTTTGGGATAGGGCTAGCTGAAAGGGGAGACCCCACACAACCATGGTCACACTGTAACTACAGCACAGAAGCAGCTGAAAGGGGAGACCCCATACAACCATGGTCACACTGTAACTACAGCACAGGAGCAGCTGAAAGGGGAGACCCCATACAAGCATGGTCACACTGTAACTACAGCACAGAAGCAGCTGAAAGGGGAGACCCCACACAACCATGGTCACACTGTAACTACAGCACAAAAGCAGCTGAAAGGGGAGACCCCACGCAACCATGGTCACACTGTAACTACAGCACAGAAGCAGCTGAAAGGGGTGACCCCACACAACCATGGTCACACTGTAACTACAGCACAGAAGCAGCTGAAAGGGGAGACCCCACACA